>NC_069378.1:15690000-15997500 GCF_021730395.1 Mercenaria mercenaria
GTGTGTGTAAGTGTGTCTTGGGCGGTGACCCATAGTGTTTCTTTTTTACTTTTCTGTATGTTTATCTGTGTATGTTAGCTGTGTGTCTGTTTCTCTTTTGCACGTGGTTGTCAGCGCTGCTGTAGTTTACGTTGTAGCGTTACTACGTTTAAGGAACCTGGCTTTCCTTTTTGAATATTTATCCTTGCTCCACTTTCCCCCTACATCCGACCCCTTTTTTCTACCCCTTATACACCCCTCCCCCGCCCCCCTCTGCATATAATTAAAATGTACGTTTTGGATTTTTGAATCAACCCGTCTACAATATTTTTCGTTACAGCTTCTTTTTGTTGTGGTCCTACTTTACGATGATGGTTCTATGGCTGTGTTTGGGATGCTCTGTGCTTCCGAAAAATCTGCCCTTACCTTTTATCTTTTGTATGCAGCTATACTGCAACAGACACAAAATACATGTACAAAAATACGGCTCCAGCAGTATTAACTTTTATGAAAATTATTGTGTTTGGCAGAGTGTAATAATGATATTATTTTGTAACACCATAAATGTGATGGCATCAAATGTGCAATGACACACACACCCCCACACCCTATTTTAGTGGGTACTATGTACAACCATAATTAAGTGGGTACTATGTGCAACCCTATTTTATTGGGGATTGGGTTGCTTGTATAGCATAGCTATTGGATAGATTTACAATTGTTTCAACGCCAGACGAGTTCAGTTCCTAGTAGATGCACAACCTTATTTCTCTAGTTCCAATCGGCTCATTATGCACGATCGGTGCTAATTAGTGAGACAAAAGGACAGAACACGGCTTTGACGACAGCTTATGTTGTAACGGACTGTAGACAGTGGTATCCAGATCGTGAAAAATTAGTTTATAGAAAACAAATAGCATATTAAATGTTGGTTAGATAGACAGTTGGCGAACTAGAAGATGCCTGATTACCAAATCCGTAGGCATTTTTAGTACAATGTCGTATCATAACTCAAAACATTTGTAACTGTTTCTTCTATTCAATAATGGTGGATACCAGGTTCGAAAACCTATTTTTTTTACATTTTCATGAGGCCCTTATAATATTCAAACATAACATTTTATTACCGATTTTTCAAACGTTTATATTTCATTCATATTAAAACTATATCGGGGCCTCAATTAATGCAGAGGATTAAAATGTTTATAGGCGAAAACTAACTGCAAAGGCTTGCAGGCTTTTCTTTTTATCTAATAACTGAATCAAGAGAGAATATTTACCGGGGTTCTTGGCCACTTTGTGTGTGCGTCATGCAAAGCAATTTTACATCACTTACAATATTCCCACGTGGTCTACTGTTTATATTATTTGTGCCTGAATGAATAATTACAGCATTAAGTGTATTCATCTAGTTTAGTTTATTTTTTGAGAGCATACTGTCTTATTTCTTAGTACGAAATATTTTATTTGTTTATATTCACTTCACTAATCACTTTCGGCGAGACCTCAACTTTGGATTCACTGCTAGCTTACGGCAATGTAATGGCTATCTTACTGATCTATTATATCGCAGGTGTAAGTACCTACATTCTTTGGAACTTTATTGAATTTGACTCTCTCCGAAGCAGTGACATCATCCGTTGATTTACATTTTAAGGCACATTTTTTTTGACCGCTTTAAAATAGAGCGGTGAGCACTCATTATGAATATGAAAAGTTACTTTTGTATTTTTTAGTATTTTTGTGCTTTTTTCAATATTTATGCTTAGTATGCAGGGAAATATTGGATATTTCTCGTTAAAACAGCGTAATCATAAATCTTGCATTCTTTGTTATATTTCACAGTAGTAATAAACTGGTCAAACTACCAGTATCTTAAAGCCGAGAGTCGCAGTACAAGTATAGAATAACGTAAGTTTTCGATTATTGCGCTGTTTGAGTGTATATATTATATATATCAGCCACAATGAAAATATAGAGAAGCTAGAATGGAAATAATTGAATAAAAATCTCATCACAACACCGTATTTACTATTGTATATTTCGATATCACATAATGTATTCAAACCTAACTGACACTCAGCCTTAAGCCTGAAAGACAAACTGTAAGTTAGTGTCAGTGTTACTTTATTACTTTATAAGTCAATGGATAAAATCGGATAAAAAGGCTACGACCATATATTCACGGCAATATTTAATGTTTTACGTTAATTATAACAACATGGCATGTCCTATACATATGTATTATAAACAAAATGCATTTAACTGTCCGGATACAAGAGAAATCCAGTAAAGGAGGTCCAGGGTTCCATAACTGTACTCGTTGGATTAGTGCAGCCAGTCAAATATACTGTGTCTCCCCTGTTTAAGTGGACAATAGAAGATTCCGTTATAGCAGCGTTTCCTTTATCTGTGTCGTCATCTGCTGGGTCGACCCGGATATAACCTATTTGAAACGTATTTTTGTATAATTGACAACTCACCATATCGACACGTGTGCCTGATCTTTTTTTAACAAGAGTGACTATGAAATGATAGATCCCAGGCTTAGAGCACTTGAAAGTTCCTGTTCCCAATGTGAAATCGCCACCATGTTGGTATATAAAATTTGAGAATGTCAATTTATATGTGCCGTTGACACTGCTATAGTTGAAAGGGCTGTCTACGGAAAATGCAGAGACGACGGCTGAAATAATAAAGATATAAATTCATAAATAAAACATCAATTTGTGAAACAGTATTTGCATAAAACTTTAGAATAGTAGAATACTAAGGATATTAAATTAGGCAATCAAAACCATATAGCTTAACATTTCCTCGTAAACATTATTTATATCAATAATTCCTCGAAAAAGTACAGTTTGTCTATTTTCTATATGTACAGTATAAACATATGCCATTTATTGTATTAGGTCTAGTACTTTTAATTGTTAGTTCTATTAGATTATCTTTTCAACCAAAAGACAACCAATAATTGATGCACTTTTAACATGAAACTTAGATAAGGTCTTCCAGATAAATGGTAATTTAATCAGTAATAAGATTTTTATATCACAAAGGCGTGAGTATAAAAAATGAAATATATAAGATTTTGGCGTTTCGAGAAGTGAAATAAGTAAAATGTTATTTCTTAAAATAGTACATGATCGACCTTTTTACCTAGTGTCTGAACCCAGATAACACATGTTTTGAACCTGACCTAAATGTTTTCTAGACAAAACCACCAGATTTCATGTAGTTTTATTAGCAAAAAAGGAGTCTGTAGAGTGTATAACCTAGTAGCCTGTAGAGTTTGAAAGTAAATAAGACCTCTAGAGCATTAAGATTGTTCCTCAGATATGACTTACTGACCTATGTCTGAGATTTTTCTGTCATATACAATCTGTAAAGACTGCTTAAGATGCTCACTGAACGGCGCCTTAATCGTGATAATAATTAAATATGACCTTTTATCAAGGGACGTCACTCATGGCCTTTACCTTTACTAATGTATCGAGGGTCAGAACTCTTGACTGAGTGGTCCAATATGTCCCAGAACCGAAATAAGCAAAGCACCGTACTTAAGTAAAGACTATTTCAATTAATATGTGGATGCAAGAGTGTTGACAAACATTTTACGGACGGATTGACAGACGTTAGCCAGGCATCAACCGATCATAATAGACTAACACTAACGTTTCACACTCGCTAAAGTGAGTAACATTGGTATGAAAAGGTAAGTAATTAAACATACGTGGGCATCTTTTACTGTTGCATGTTTGCGTCTCATGAGGATTTCCAATACAATTCTGACCCAAAACAGAGGGCCGTGGGTTCGTGCATGTCCTTGATCTTGACTGTATTCCTCCGCCACAGGTTAGACTACAAGTAGACCAGCTGTCCCAGTTTGTCCATCCGCCGTCTGTGTGAAATAATATAATACTCTAGTTTCACTGTATAAACTTCCTGTTCCATAGCAGTTAAACATTCTTATCGATAGACATGTGATCTCTAAAATAGTGCATAAGTCTTAGATATATATTAGATTTTCCATTAGAACCCCTGAAAGTAGCATATAAGAGGAGATATTAAGTATTCCAGCAATTAATTTTCTTTTTTCTGAATATTATAAATCTCTTTATGTTTTTATTTGCCATCTATATATTCTACAGAATACTCAACTAGAAGATATTTTTGTAGAAAAGTGCATGTCTCCCCAAATGCATAGAAGTAATAGGCCAGAAGTCAATAGGGGACAGGAGCAAAACTCCGAGAGACACCGATGGTTGGCTCCAGTATATACACGGCATGTCCAATCATCCCATGAAGTTTCAACATTTTGGACCTAGTGGTTCTCAAGTTATGGATTGGAAACGGTTTTCAATTTTCTGACCCTGTGACCTTGATCTTTGATTGGGTTACCCCAAATTCAAGTCATCTACTATGCATGTCCAGTCATTCTATGAAGTTTCAACATTCCGGGTCAAGTGGTTCTCAAGTTATTGATTGGAAAGAGTTTTCCTTGTTCAGGCCCCTGTGACCTCGACCTTTGCTCAAGTGACACCAAAAACAATAAGGGCCATCTACTCTGTAAGTCATATTACCCTATGAAGTTTGAAGGTTCTGGGTCAAATCACAGACACTTGGGGTCAGGACCCCCTCCCACCCCATTGTACTCCGCCCCTGCCAAAGGTTAGCGAATATATTGTAGCATTTCAACAGGTAATGCACATAGGTGACGATCATAAAAAGCGTGTCATTAACCGGGTACCAAAATTAATACGCTTACGATTATATTTATACTGGATCATCACTTCCTATGATAAAAGTCTACTTTCGGTACCCGATTTCGATATGCGCAGTACAAAGCAGGGATCAATTAGCAGGGAAGTGTTCCATAAAATTTAATTTGATCGATTCATAATAGTTATTGATTTCTCGTCGGAATCCGAATGTCAGTTGTCAGGACTGGTGTCATTTGACAGAATGGTAACACACACGTCGATTGATACCAGGCATTTATAGGTAGGTGTTAATTTAAAAGTTTAATCGGCTATTGTTTCCTAGTGACCATTATACAGTGGCAAGTCTTCTTATTTTAGGAGCATTGTTGGTGAAAAATGATTTATTAAAACACGCGAAAATTGTGCAAAATGCGTTTATTAATCGTCACCTATGTGCAATACGTGTTACAATGTTACAAACTATTCGCTAAGCTTTTGCATGGTTGGAGGACAGTGGGATGGGTGGGGGTTCTTGACCCCAAGCGTCTGGGAGTCAGAAACGGTTTTCCACGCTCTGGCCCCTGTGACCTTGTACTTTAATCAAATGACCTAAAAATCAATAGGGGTCATCTACTTTACATTTCCAATCATCCTTTGAAGTTTCAACATTCTGGGTAAAGTGGTTTTCCATGTTCTGGCCCCTGTGACCTTGACCTTTGATCGAGTAACCCCCCAAACAATAGAGGCCATCTATTTTATAAGTCCTAACATCCTGTGAAGTTTTAAGGTTCTGGGTCAAATGGTTCTCAAGTTATTGATTGTGAATGGTTTTCCATGTTCAGGCCCCTGTGACGACCTTGACCTTTGACAATTCTCGAACGCTTTGGGCGTATTATATTCTGTTCAAACGCTTGTTAATTTGGCTGCAGTAGCAAACATCAACGCATCAAAAGACTTACTTCACTGAAGCTGATTTTACCACTATAGTATATGTTTATTGCAAATGCCACTTATATGCAATTATTTGACGTAGTTATAAACTGATGTTGATCTAAATGTTTCCTTTTTTGAGGATGGTGTGTTAAAGTAACTGCTTTCGTAAAATTAATATAAAATGTTTTATTGTAATGTTAATCTGAATTTCCTTAATACACTTAATCCACTAGATATAGTGTAGACCTACGAATCACGGAATCGTGAATTCAATTCCCGGGCGAGGCTAAAGACATTGTGTTTGAAACCATTCGTCCTTCGATTCGATTCATTTGTTGGAAGTTTGCATGTACTTGCAGAGAACCAGTTTGTACCGGTACAGAATCCAGGAACACTAGGTAGGCTAACTGTCCTCCTTTGCATAACTGAAATTTCCTTGAAAAACGTTTAACCCAAAACAACCTAATTAATACGTTTCGTCATTATACGAGTATTTCTCTGCTTAACACATTTTAAAGTATCACTTCCCTTATCGAATCTAGAAGAACATCCTTTAGAAACATAGAACTCAACTAAGCAAAATAACTGCAAATTTGATTTGAAAAGGTCTATTCTAGAGAGGTACCGAAATGTGCAACACACTTCCTTTCCCCAAGCGAGGAATTCTGTAATATATTATCATCATAGCTAGTATTAAAAATCGGTCAGTAATCTCATTGTAAAATAGTTTTCCGGAAATTGATTTAAATAAGTCAGTTTTATCTGTAGGATTATAGCATGTACTACTAAATCGTTTACTGACCCCATATTCTCACTAAAATATTTTCAGTCTCAAGTTTGATCATGAAACTATAGTTGTCATTAATATCTAGTGCATGTTCAAAATTAAATATTCATTTAATTAATTATTTTAAGTCACTGTTCAGTATTGATGGTCAATCTTACTTGTTTGTAAGTTTGTATGTGCATGTTAATTGTGTGTGTGTGTGTGTGTTTGTCTTGTGTACGTGCTTATGTCTGTGCTTCTGTGGTTTACGCTGTAGGTAGACTGCTTTATAGGAACATGGCTTCCCTATTGCATATACATACTTTGTTCCACTTTCCCCCAATATCCCTTTTTATCTACCACTTAACACCTCTATCCCCCACCCAAAAATGTACTTGTTGTTTGATTTTGAAGCAACCCATCTACAATTATAGCTTTCCATTACAGTTTCTCTTTGCTGTAGGTCTGCTTTGCGATGCATGTCTCTATGATTGTGTTTAGGGTGATCTGTGCTTCCGAGAAATCTACCCTTACCTTTTATCTCTTGAGAACACGGGGCCTGTCCATAGTGAGGCTGATAACGTATAAGTATAGGTATGCAATATATATTATCAAACCTTTGTGTCATCATTTCTTATTCACTCAGATATGTATTTTCTAAACATCTGTATACAATAAAAATGTATTTGTCGAACTTTTTCTTATTGATGATTTCATGATTTTATATTATTGTTAACTTAATACATGTGTAACGTTTTATTAGGTTTGTGTGTGTGTATATTTATTTTACGCCTTTGATATTTCACAACTGTCAACTTATCATCCTTGGGGTATACATGCACATATTTCTGACATTATCCAGCTAGAAATAAGCTAGAATTTAATAATATGAACTTATGTCATGTACTCTAAACATCTGTTTTGCCTTAAATGAGCTAAGTCAATTCAGTTCAAAATGATTCATTTCACTCGTTTCATGTATGCATGAATCAATGAGGTGATACATTTGTCAATATGTTTGAGGCTCATGCTATGTAAATTATCCAGAAAGATGTAACAAAGCTAACGTAAAAATGAAAAATTAGCATTTGAAAAATATATAAAATTATGATTCTGATATTGAATACTGATTTGATACGAAGCTTGGTCATCGGAGAATCGAATCACAATTATAACCATTTTATATAGGCTCAGTATTATATAGCCGCAAGAATAAAAACTATAATATTCTTAATTGACAATATTTTTTAACGAACGTGCACACGATACTTTTCTGTTTTTGGTATAATAAATTCATATTGATAAGATGCTCTAATTTGTATGAATTTGAATGTTTAAAGTAGTATGGCTAAACGAATTTTGTCCGATCATTTGAAAAAAGTTACATGATAGTCATCTCCTTACATGTTTTCACAGTTAATACATGTTTAAGATGTATCGGTATCCTTGCCCAGTTTCCAGTATCTACAATGACTTTAGGCTGCTGGAATTTCCAATAGAAAGAACCAGTTATATAAGAATAAATTTTCTAGTTTATAATTTAGTGCCGTCTTAATCTATTAACTATAAATACGGTTTGATTATCCTATATATTGTTTAAAACACATTTAGTTAAAATCGATTTGACTGTAAAGCCCCGGACATTTTACTTAAAAGATTCTTAGTCATAATTTCTATTATTATACCTCTCTTTTGCCTACAATGATAAAATCCCATTACCCGAGAAAGAGATATTTTGACTTTCAAAAACATTTTAAACCTTTTTGACACGTGACCAAGCGAAACTGACTGTCAGATGATGTGACCGCGCTGATATTTTGAATGTCATATAAGGGCAATTAACTGCTTCAATTTTTTAGCCATATGATTGCCTCCCTTGAACCTATGTAGTAGTGACGTCACTATTCAATTGTACACAGGCGATTGCCGCGCTAAAAATGAAACAGTTAAATTAAATGTATCAAAAACATTTTTAAAACTTTTATGTACTAAATTTTGTTCGGTATAATAAAATAAATATCATATGGCAGCGTGTGTGACATTGATATTGTCAACCCTCGAAACAGAATGTCACCACTCGGCTTTCGCCTCGGATGACATTCTGCCCTCGGGTTGACAATATCAGTGTCACACACGCTGTCATATGATATTTATATATTAATAATATACATAATTTTTAGACAATAGAAAGAGAAAAATGATATTATCTTTTCTTCAATATCTGTATTATTTGGCATACAATCTGCCTCACCATAAACCATGTCACTATCAGTAGGATCGTTTAATTATCAAAAATGAAGCATTGGTGAAGGTAGTTTAAGACCTACATTGTATAATTGTGTTTATTCTGCTGGTGGATTACCTTACCTGGGGTCACAAGAGTTCACTATTGTTGGCGGTCAATAGAATAAGATAAAGAATGGTATTAAGAAATTTAAACTAGACTCTTTTAATAACGTCATTGTTCCCTGTGTCCCAAATTTCGCCGCCGATTAATAATATCGGCATATAGTTTCATCGGAAAGGTCAAGAAAAATATATTTCGGTAGGTGTATATGGTTTGCGTTTTGAATTAGACTGTACATAGCTCTTGTCGCTTGGGATATAATATGGGATTTACGCTTAAAAAAGAACCATTTCTGCTAAATATTCCTATATATTTGTATTCATTAACTGTCTCCATTTTCTAGTTTATAATTAGTCTGACGTCCCTTACAGAAAGCAATAACCATTTACTTCGAAGTCTTTACTAATAGTTTTTACCGATCACAGTACTGAGCATAAATATCTAAAGCATTTTGTAAGCCTAAGTTGACTCAAATTATATAACAATATCGTCAGCGTACAACATGATGAAAATATTCAAAAGGTCGTGTAGTTTTTTATCATTTTAAAAGTTTGGAATAACTACACCATTTTAAAAGAGACTTTGTATAAACAGTCTGTGTTTCATTTAGATATAGAGAAATAAAGGCGGTGACAAGTTCTCTCACTGTCAAACTCTGCATGTGAAAAATTGGGATAAAAGTGAGAAATCACTAAGGTATAGTTTTTCTACACTATATATGTACAGTAAGCTAAAACGTTATGAAACAAAGCAATAAAAACAATATAGCAAACGTTAATTGTAATGAACTTAAAAACAGACGTTTAGAATCATGCACATATTGAATGGCTTTTTGCGCAATAGTTAAAACTGTTGCATGAGGTCTGAAAGACATTACCGACAAGCCAATAAATTAGTGTTTTATTGCATGACATTACATATAAACTTTTACTATTTTATTTTTAAATCTTTGACTTTTTAGCCCGGTACGTACAAAAAGTATGTGCTGAATACAGACAGGTCAATTAGCTCAAACTATGGAGACATGATTTATATAAAGCGACATATAATAAAAATGGTTTAGATATTCGCTTAACAAACATGATAGAAATTTAGTTAATATCACTCCATATCAAAAATGAAAATTAAAAAAAAAATCCTATTTCAAATACTGACATGAGATAACGTTTTGTCTATAATCCATATTTCCTACAATGAACAATTGTAAATACTGAATTATTTAACATGTCTATTGTTGCAATATATTAAGTACGAAAACTGTTTTAGTAAAAGTAGCCAAAACATGTTGTTTGAGGAGTGAAAATATTCCACTGTTTACTTACTTCAAAATAAAGTAAAACGACAAAACAATCTGGTAATTTTATAAGGAAAAATATTACATGTATATATTTGTCACTAATAAGAATTAAATAATGGATAAATCAATGGCTTAAACTATTACAATACACTGAAATAAGAATGTAAAAACTTGTGACAGGAAAGGCCGTACCGGCGACAGTAACCATCAAAACAAATCAACACCATTTACAATATTTACAAATTTATTTACATAAGATGATTATTAACAATGAAAAGATGATATGAAAAAACAAAAAACAAAAACAAAAACAACTGATTATAAGAAAGAAAGAAAAAAATCAAAGTTCTGTATCACCAGCTACAAAGTTCGTATAGTTCCAGTCTAATGTGACGTGTTACAGTTCTTTAATTTAATTGCGAACTTTAAGTAGCACAAACAATATCAAAACGTATTTTGAAATAAAGTCCCTTTAAACCGTGAATACGTTTATTCCGTATTGGCTCTCTATGGTGGTAGGTGATTGCATCCCTGAGCTGACTTCAGAGGATAACAAAAATCAGCGTCTTTGCGGTTAAAGGCACAACCACGGGACGAAAGCTCTGCGCTGGGAAAAACCACATCCAGGCGAGTGAAGACAAGTGAACCTCGGGCATTGTACTTCCGGGTTATGACATCACCAGGTAAAATCGTCTGGCGGAAGAAGCTAAATTATATAACATATGGTAAGCACAATAGCAAAACAAATAAGTCCTGGCATAAAACTGCTCCTTTGGGTACACCATACCTCCGTAGGCTCCCATAAATAATACGTGCTACTTATACAAATATATGTGCTACTAAGTTCAGACGTCACACGATTAAAATACATCACTAATTACTTCCATTATTACAAAAAATACTTACATAAAAGACTAAAGTTAAAGTATGAAAAAGATATGAAAAGTATATGATGAAACATTATAGATACGGACATGATAAACTGCAGCTATTATTTACAACTACAAATAAACAAAATTCAATATAAATCAAATGTTATATCATAGTTGGAATCGATATAATATCTAATGCCATACACTACAACGGACATTAATTAGATGTGCTATAGACTGGCACACAATTACAAATTACAATAATATATTACATACAAGGTGCTAGACTTGCCATATGATTTCTACATAAAAATACAATGCAATAAGGTGCGTTCCAAAAATTAACAAAATGTTTGACATAAGTTTTTGAAATAGTGCTTTACAATTATCACGATACAAATTTCAGTATAAATCAAAACATCTTATATAAAACGAAACTTTTTTGGGACTCCTCTTTCAAAATAATTTACAAAAGTCAAAAAATTTAATAAATTATCCTGACATACCCAAAATCATGTGCCGAAAAGTAAATGTTACAGAATTCTGTAGAATGAAAAAAAAATTTACCAAATAAAAATCGTTATGCAAAAATCATACAAAAATCTAACAAATAAATTTACTTACCTCGATCGAGCATAAATTTCTAGCAAAAAAAATAATTAATCAGACATAGATTCGTCTATAAGTGGAAAGGGTGGTGTGCGCAGGATATTTAGTCCAGTCTTTTTAAAGGGTTAATGTCCCGCCAAATACTAAATTCATGGGATTCAAGGATAATCCGTGAACTCTTGACTATTTGTATTTCCACGGGATTCACGATATAGCCGGGGAAATCTGACTACTTTGGCGCGGTTTGAAATTGAACAATTTGAGGCCCATATAGTGGTTTTGGGAATAAAAACACGAGTTCTGAATTTATAAATATCAACTTTTTATTACTGAACAGAATTTAATGAAATTTACATGGAAATTTAAGTTATGAATACAGAAAAACATTAGAGGAAATTTTATGCGTGAAATTTGACCATTTACCTCAATAACTCAAAATTTTACAAAAATATGATGCAATCCCTGCATTTACACTACAGATAAAATAAGGCCCGTATTCCTTTTGTGACACACGTCCCCCCTTAAAAGAAAATTTTATAATTTTTTAAATGAAAACAAAAGGGACATACTGAAAATAGCAATCACAACAACAAAAAAAAAAAACAAGAAAACAACACACTGTCACTATCTGTACACCATATAATATAGCCACCTGTCTACACTCAAATAATCTGCGCCTACATTTTCTCCACCAGAAATGCTCTGATACTGATCCTATATGGCCTGTAATCCCCAATCCCCATCTCATCAGCCGGGAATTGCTAAGTTTTGCTTTATTCAATTAAGTGAGGGGGCTGAGGGACTGTCTCTAATACAAAGTCTTTAAACCGAATAAATATGATGAAACTTAGCACTGCCCATACTATCGCTAAACACTCCTTCTCTATCACTGAGTACTTTTGCCCCCTAGGTAGCAATTTCCTACTAGCATACGCTACAGGTAATTTCTCTCTCCATCACTTTCCTAAGTAATACTGAGCCTAAACCTACATCTGAAGCATCTACTCTCAATAGAAAAGTCTGATCTAAATCTGGCAACTTCAAATAGGCGGACCCATTAAGCTAGCCTTCAAAGTCTGGAAAGCCTTTTCTTGACTTTCACCCCACTCTACAAGATTTGGCTGACCCTTTTTCGTCAAATCTGTGAGTGGAACTGCAATGGCGGCAAAATTTGAGATAAACTTAAAAAATATCAATAAAAATACACATACAAAATAAATATCTGTCAATACATTTGCGAAATTGTCTAACAAATCTACTACTTCCTGCTTACATTCTACTGGTAGCTCTGGATTTATTTCTACATCTTTGTACGTTTCTGTATCCTGCTTTATAGGACAAAAAACTATATCCTTTTCTACTCTACTCGAAACTTCATCACTACATTCATTCGGATCTAATCTGTCATAATCTCTCTGATCCTCCTCTACAATAGCTGCTCCAACCTTACTTAATATACCCTTATCTGGTAAAGACTTTGCTAACTGTTTCAGAGCTATCTTACATGTATCCTCAAATTTTTCTTGCAAATCCATAACATACTGGTAAGTGGTTTTAACCTCATCATTTCCCGTCTTACCAGCCATAACTCTCTTAGCACAGTTATCGGTCCACGGATTTGTTCTACCATGAAGTAACTCAAAGGGAGAAAAATCCCAAACTTTCTTGCGGAACTTCACGATAGCAAACAACATAGCATTAAAATACCTATCCCAATCTCTAGGTCTTCACTACACATACGCTTAAACCCATTTGCTTCAAACTACCGTTAAAATTGTCTACTAAACCTTTACACATAGGGTGATACGGTGTTGTAGTTAACTGCCTTAATGACAATAATCTACTAACTTCTGCCATAAGGTCTGAAGTAAACTGCAATCCACAATCGGTAATGATTTCCTCTGGCACTCCTAATCTACTGTACATATCTACTAATGCCTCTGCTACTCTCTCAGTTTCAATACTAGGTAGTGCTATGGCTTCCGGATATCTAGTAGCATAATCTACCATAGTCAAAATGTACCTGTTTTTCCCTTTCAGTCATAGGTTCGATCGGCCCCAACGATATCGACGGCAACCCTCTTAAAACGGAGTATTCAATCAAAGGCATTTTTCCTAACGGAACTTTACTTACTCTACCCTAGCTATAGTACGTGACAAATGCTACTACTGACAGTACCTCCTAACCTCTGCCATTACTCCTGGCCATTTAAAATTCGCCTAATACCCAAATCACTATTTTTCCCTTACACCTAAATGGCCTGACAGAAAAGAATCATGTGCAACTTTCATCACAGTTTCTCTAAGACATTAAGGTACAATCATCTGTCTACTTTTGTCTAAATTCTGGCCGGTATACTCTCTATAAACAATCTATTCCTAATCTCAAACCTAACTGAACCTTTACCTCTTACACTGCTTAATCGTACCTCCCTCAGCCTTCTTTCTACACAAATCTAAAGTGCTATCTTTCTGTTGGTTTCAAGAATTCCTCTCTAGATATATCTAAAATCTGAGACGGAACTTCAAGTTTTAAACTTGCTTTAACTTGACTTGCGCCCTAGTTTCTACTGCTGACGCTAAGCTACTAAACTGGGGTTTCTACAGCTCCCTCTACATTACCAATTATAACATCTTTTGTTAAGGATTATCTACAACCAACGCCTCTACTGTATCCTTGAAATACGGACAATCAATATCTATTCTAGCTACACTTAGCCTATGTTCACTCCCATCTATGTACTTACATCTACGGGTTTTCTCTAAAAACTGACTTGCTTCTACTAAGTCCCGTTTCACTATCACACATGTCCAACCTGTATCCCGCATAGCGATTACATCCCTACCATTACAAGTACCGGGTTTTGTAGGACATGTATTACACTAAGTAACCTAACTCCTCAAATCCTGAGTTCTATAATACTATTTCCACTCTCTGACCTACTTGACTTACTCCTATCTCTATCTCTATTTCTTCCTCTACCTCAACTCCTAGATCGGTCACGGTCTCTACCTCTATTTCTATTTTCCTACTATTTCTATTCTCCCCTTTACTACTTTCCTGCTCTACCTCTACCTCTGCTGCTGCATTAGCACTGTACCGTACTTTCCGCTCCTACGGGAAATATGAACTATGCCCTTTTTTCGACCACAAATTAGTACACTTCAGTACACCAAAGGGTCGATAACCTCTACCTCAATTAGCAACATTGCTACTACCTCTATTACTATGCCTACATTACGACTACTAGGATACTGTCTCTGAGGTATTTCATATGGTTTATGGTTCCGGTCTTTTATTGGTTCGATTCACGACATACTTGGGACCTCCACGAGTCTTTGCAAACAAATTGCTTTTTCTGCTACATCCTTAGCTTTAACTAACTTCTTATACTCAAATTCTGGTATGATCTCTATTACATACTTTCAAAAAAATTTGGCCCCTAAGAAATAAAATCAAATAATCCTTCGTACGTTTCTCTACCTTACTCAATCTAAACCACCATCTAAATACTACTTATATGGCTAGAAAAACATCACAAAGGTCTCATTATCACGAGGCCTCTCATTTCTAACTTTTTCTATAGCCACGTCAGTGAGTTCAAAACTGACGTAGCAAAGCGGCTTTCAGTTTATCATAATCCTTCCTATCTTCCAACGGAGCCTATCAAAAACCTCTCTTGCCGTACCCTTTAGAAGGAACGGTAAAGTTAAGTGACCATATCTCTTCATCCCAATCCTGCGCAACGCGTACGTTTCGTACACATTAAAGTACGCATCCATGGAATCAATTTTCTCATCAAAGGGAAACATCTTAGCCTTTACCTTTTTCTTAAACTCATCTTTCTAAGTCGTCTTAAAAATTTATGCTCTGTTTCTTATTTCCTATTTTCTGCTTCCTCCTTCTCTGTTTCTAATTCCTAGCTAACATTAACTTCTCCTTTTCCATTTCTAACTGTACCCTCACTTAAGTTCAAATTCCATCTTTTCCTTCTGCAACCTAGCCTTCTAACTCTAATCTTTCCTTCCTGCCTCTAATCTTTCTCTCTCTCTCTCTCTCTATCTCTCTCTCTCTCTCTCCTCTCTCTGCTTCTAACCTTTCTTCTCTGCTTCCCAAAAACTACTTTGTTTTCATATCTATCTTTTCTTTCTGAAACCTAGCTTCTAACTCTAATCTTTCCTTCTCTGCTTCTAACCTATCTTTCTCTGCCTCTGCTCTTAATTTCTCTCCCTCAATCTATCTTTCTCGTCTCTAATTTACTAGTCTTTCCTCACGTTCCCTAGCCGCTCTTCCTTAACAAAGTTACGAACCCCCTCTCCTTCGTAACCTAACTCCTGTCCTACCTTCGTCAACTCTAATACACTTGTCATGTTTAAATGATTACACTAGGTTAACACTATACAACACTACGTACAACAGCTACTATAACAACCTGAGACACTAAATAAACAATCGTGAGGGAATACTAGACTACATTAGTTTACACTAAGGCTCTACAGTTACCACTGAAGCCAAAAACAAAATACTATACTCTACGTATATACTACACAAAACGTCCTCACTAAAATAATACACTAAGTTGCGCAACATTTACTATGTGTCAATAAAGGGGTTGCATAGGCAACAGTCAACAAAGTAACAGTGACAGTAGGCTGAAAACAATACCCTAGCCTTATCAAATATCAATCAACTGTAACTAGTGTTTAACACTTTAGTGTAACAAATAAAACAAAAAATTAACCAAAATTGGTTTATCTAAGATAAATATAGGTATAACACAACAGTGTAGCCTAAAACATAAGAGTAGGTTAAAAGTATATGCAAGTAAACAACTGCTAACACACACAAATTAAAAAAGAAATACTGTATTAGTATGTATCAGCACACTAATCCTAATAGGATCACTGTGAGAAGTAGGGCGAAAGACAATTAAGAGTGAGTAGGATAACTCTCCTTGTAAGGGCGGTCACCTCAGCACAGATATATGGTGGGTTATCATAGAGTGACACAAGATAAACCCAAAAGAAAAATAAAGGAACGAACTCACCCCAGAATCCAAGTGTCGTAAACAACTGTCTATCAGTCTGTGACCACAAAGCTGTTAGCTGAAGCTACGGATCTGCTTGTCTTGTTCTGAGGTAACAGTCACTCTGAAAAAATGAATAAAACTATTATTTTGTGTAACAATTTGAACAAAACAAGAGGAATCTTTACAAATTATTGCTGCAGTTAAATGGGTGTTAATAATGTTTCGAATAGCTACTTGTCTGGTCGACCAATCCGATTCTGACACCATTGTAACAGGAAAAGGGCCCTACCGGCGACAGGTAACCATCAAAACAAATCAACACCCTTTACAATATTTACAAATTATTTACATAAGATGATTATTAACAATGAAAAGATGATATGAAAAAAACAAAAAAAAAAAACAACTGATTATAAGAAAGAAAGAAAAAAAATCAAAGTTCTGTATCACCAGATACAAAGTTCGTATAGTTCCATTCTAATGTGACGTAAATTACAGTTCTTTAATTTAATTGCGAACTTTAAGTAGCACAAACAATATCAAAAAGTATCTTGAAAAAAGGCCCTTTAAACCGTGAATACGTTGATTCCGTATTGGCTGTCTGTGGTGGTAGGTGATTTTCATCTCGAGCTGATTTAGAGGACAACAAAAATCAGCGTCTTTGCGGTTTTCGGCAAAACCATAGGACGAAAGCTCTGCGCTGGGAAAAAACACATCCAGGGGAGTGAAGACAAGTGAAAACCCCGGCATTGTACTTCCGGGTTAGACATCACCAGGTAAAATCGTCCCGGCGGAAAGAAGCTAAAATAATAAACATATGGTAACACAATAGCAAAAAAAAATAGGTCAGGGGATTAAACTGCTCCTTTGGGTACACCATACCTCCGTAGAACTCCCATAAATTAAAACGTGCTACTTATACAAAAAATATGTGCTCTAAGTTCAGACGTCACACGATTAAAATACGTCACTAATACTTCCATTATTACAAAAAATATTACTTAAAAGACTAAAGTTAAAGTATGAAAAAGATATAAAAGTATATGATGAAACATTATGATACGGACATGATAAATGCAGCTATTTTTTACAACTACAAATTAACAAAATTCAATATAAATCAAACGTTATATCATAGTTGGTATCGATATAATTCTAATGCCATACACTACAACGGACATTAATTAGATGTGCTATAGCTGGCACACAATTACAAATTACAATAATATATTAATACATGGTGCTAGACTTGCCCCTATGATTTCTACATAACAATACAAATGCAAATAATGGCGTTCCATAATTAACAAAATGTTTGACATAAGTTTTTGAAACAGTGCTTTACAATTAAGTAATAAGTAAATAAACGACAGATATCCTCTATATCTACCATGGGGGTCAATAAAAATGTTCTTGTCTGAAACTACTTCTTTGATTTCGGAGTAATTTCACTTAATTTATTTTGTATAGTGCCCGAACCAAACTGTTTTCATACAATTTGATATTTTTAAAGTCATGGGTGACATGAAGGCTTTCGTCTCTATAAATATGATACTTCACAAAAAATAAAAATGAAAATTTTTTTGTTTAGACGGTAAACATTAGTAAAAAGAACTTGCCGCTGGCTGGAGAGGGTTTTATTCATGTTTTTATATCTGATTTAACTTTGAACTCATTTGACTACCAGTCGATCTTTTGATTATCAAAATCCTTTAATTTGCTTTATTTTAAAACGTCTTTTACACTCGAACTGTAATCACAGGGGCATGTTAATATATCACCAACACTCGACATGAATAATTTGAAATATTATGCCGTGCGCATCAAGAGCTCTTGAATTAAAACAAATGAAATCCATGTCCTAAATATTTCACAATGCAAATATAGTGACATTAAGGACATTCGCGAACCGCACAATCCATGTCTGTCGCTTTACTGATTCCAGTAATAAATGCTTGACAAATTACAGAAAATTAATAACATTTATCTACATTGATCAAATACAGTTTAAAGAGTGCAGTTAACAATTTTAATTAGTTTGCAGAAGAAAACAAATAAGTTTTCAGCCAGTTACAAACATCCTGACTTTAGAATTCTATTTGCTTATAAATGTATAACATTCGAAGACCGTTAACATTTAACAAAATAATAGCACGATCTTAGATTCAAATTATAAGTCAAAATAATAAAGGTTGACAAAGATTCCAACCTTACGTTTACATATGTCTCTATTTTAGATAAACACTCGGCAGCGATTGAATTTGAATAAAATCTGGAAATAGATCCTTCGGAAGCACCGAGAACAAGGCAAAAAGTGAAAATTGCAGACTCGGTTTAATTGAGTCTATTCATGAGCAGTAATGGAAAAATGCAAGTCTAATGTGTCTTGACGGAATCGCGCTCCAGTGAAGAAAAAGATGAAAGAAGTTAACCCCGCTGTTTAGTATTCTGAGCGAAAGCAATAAGTTTACATAATATATTTAAAAACTTGTGCGGCGGTAATCTTCATATGTGTGTTGTCCAGTTGCTATTTATTCTTAATCCAGTGCTTCAATAACCGTGATTGGTGAAACAAGGATAGAAACGCAAAGTTGATTTGACGGTAGTTATGGGAATACTTTTTTCAAAAAAAATCGAATTGGGGCAAGTTTTAAAAAAATGAAAAAACTATAATCAAATCAGACGCAGCTAGGTTTAAAAAAACACTACTATCGAGTTATTTCGATTTCTGCTTAGAACAAGAAAAAATAAGCGAGTTTCCGATCAACGCCACTACATCAGTACAAATGCAAAAATATTTTTTTTGTTAATTCTTTCAACAGATCATAATGCGCTGGTAATTTGAAAACAAAAGCCATCAAAAAAGTATTCGTTACTCCCAGTGTCCGCGTTTAACATCGCATTTCCTCCTTTGTCTAGAGTTCGTTTCATTGTCCATTCCTTTGTTTTCGTATCCATTTCTTGCATTCGGTGAGCTTTTGATTAATATTTTCTTGTCAAAAAAATATTTAATTTTAAAACCAATAATGCTAGGTTTCCGCGAGCTTCTCTGCTTTTCGATTTGTTTTCTCAATCTTGATTGGACTGTGATCTTGGTATCATTTAAATTCATAGTTTTGTCAATAAGAAATCGTTAGTTAGAAATTGTAACTGAAAGTCAAAAATTCAAAACTAAAATGATTGCAGTTTTATAAACAAATTTACAAAGCTTTGAAAAAATCACCTATATCAAAATCCATGAAACAGTATAGAAGTTTCACTATGATGAAATTGCACTCTGCAGTAGTGTCCTATCAGAGAAAATGGGTGGGATATAATTATAATTATATAATTATATGGAGCATTGTTTCATTCAATATATGTCTTTGCGTCAATTTACAATAATTGTGATATGAAGTATGAAATTGTTCTATTTTTTCTTCAAATCCGTTGAATGTTTTGGTTTAAAACGAAAACAATGTACCCTCTGAGTGTAACTTTCACGTCCAGTGCCTTTGTTAAAAACCAAAAATATATATATGTTAAAATAGACATGTCAAACACACCGAGGTTCTAATAAACTACTTACAAATGTTTTTTAAAGCAGTTTGTTTTTTAAAAATAAATTGACTATATAAACTTCTGTAATGGTAATTTCAAATGTCATTGTCCTTTGAATGTCATTTTCAGTAGGTTCTAAAATTTTCTTTTACTTTGAAAAAAAAGTGTTGATTTAGTGATTAAAAAAGATAGGGCAAAAATAGGTTTTGGGAATTTTTTGAAAGGATAATAAAACAGTTTTTCACAGACATCACCAAAAATTTGATATTTTACGGTGGTCATTTCTAGTTATGGTGGATGTATGTGAGAAACTTTTTTAATGTTTGCGATGAATGTGTTGTTCTCAGTACAGGAGTAGTGTAGTCAATTAACATAAATACTTTGCATTCCAAAGACCAAGTTCTTGATTAATTGAAACATATGTACAATTTAGCATTTTAAAAGGTTTATGACTTTGGGGAAGATAAATAACTAACATTCCTGTATATGTGTTTCTACACTTCCCCTAAAATATCTTTGAAGTTTCTAATGAAAATGAGAACATATTTCTAGTTGATTATTCACAAAGTGTTTTTTCAGACTTGTAGTTCATACATTAAAACAAAGAAATACCGAATTCTGATTGGGTAAATGATTACGTTTACAGATATTTTTCAGTAAACCTTTATTTTCCTATCATCTGATGTTTGCTCCCCTATGCCAAGAAATATTTTATAATAATTTCAAAGACAAAAACAGAAAAAATTTTACAAACATCTTCACGAATAAGAGTCATAATTTATTGCTGACTGAAGCAACCATTACCTGCAGTGCGTAAACAACAAAGAAACACGACACTTTGATGATACCGAGATATTATGGAAATAAACAAAATGAGTATTCAGTCTTTGATGAAATTATTTATGTATTTGTGCTGTGTTTGTTTCTTTCATGTCTGAACCGTAGTACTTACCCTTGATGATGAACGCCAAGTTCAATCACGCTTTATCAGCTGAAATGTTTTCACGACTTTTCGACTTTGAATGCTGACCAAAACACTAGTTTTTTGACGACATATTTCTATGAAGAAGGTGCATAATCCCTACTATGTACAAAGTGGACATATTGATTCATAATGTCGCATTCTTATGCTCCCACTTTGGGGCGCATATAGATTTGCCCTTGTCCGTGCGTCCGTCCGTGCGTCCGTGCATTCCGAGAATGTTGTGTCGCGCCTAGCTCCAAAAGTATTTGACGTAGAGTCACAAAACTTTACAGAAATATTGGTCAGCATATGTAGCTGTGCACCTGGGGTTTTGCGTCCAGATTCATTCAGTCATGTTGGAGTTATGGCCCCTGACTTTGATTTAGTAAACACTTGGTCATTTTAATGTTGTGTCGCGCGTAGCTCCAAAAGTATTTGACCTAGAGTCACCAAACTTTACAGGAATGTTTGTCAGCATGTGCAGTTGTGTACCTGGGGTTTCGCGTCCAGATCCATTCAGTCATGTAGGAGTGATGGCCCCTGACTTAGTTAAAAATTGGTCATTTTAATGTTGTGTCGTGCGTAGCTCCAAAAGTATTTGACATAGAGTCACAAAACGTTACAGGAATGTTGGTCAGCAAGTGTAGTTGTGCACCTAGGGATTCGCGTCCTGAATCATCCAGTCATGTAGGAGTTATGGCCTCTGACTTAGTAAAAATGTTGTCATATTAATGTTGTGTCGCGCGTAGCTCCAACAGTATTTGACCTAGAGTCACCAAACTTTACAGGAATGTTTGTCAGTATGTGCAATTGCGCACATGGGGTTTTGCGTCCAGATTCATTCAGCCTGTAGGAGTTATGGCCCCTGACTTAGTTAGAAATTGGTCATTTAATGTTGTGTCGTAGCTCCAAAGTATTTGACCGAGGGCATCAAAATTCTAATGTTTGGCAGCTGGCGGGTTTTCACCCGGGGTCAAAAATCTTACTGTTCGTGCGAAGTAAGGAAGGAACCGAAAATGCCCGGAAAAGAGAAAATCTATGTGAACCTTCTTACTATGTTTTGTGATTTTCACAAGGAAAGAAACTGGTAAAAAAGCACAATGGGAATAGGATTGACAACATAGAAGACATTTAATGAAACAATCTATTTTTTTACTTCAGACATAATGTATATATTCTTAAACCTAGTGAATTACTTCATTAAAACAGTTGCCTTAAGCATTTTTAGTTCAAACATTACACAAGGTTACTCATTATATCCTCATGCCGAATACGTTAACTTGTAGGCCGATCTTGTTCTATATGATACCGGTAATTGCTCTGATGATTCCTGAAACCACGGGTGTTCTAGGATACGAATGAGACACGGTCTTTTAAAAAAATCCCTTTGTAGACACGAGGTCACAAAGTCTTTCGCTGGAGGCGAAATAATACGTTTATATGGAAGATGTAAAATATTGTCTTTTTCTTTAGGGCGATACTCATTCAGAATCGTGTATGTTAGAATCCCGATACTTCAGACAATCGAATTCAGAGGAAAAAATAATTTCTTTCCCACTTCAGTTTTAGGAGGCATGCATTCGAACATATAGATACGCGTTTTCGTCATATATTTATCCGTCGTTACTAAATCCGAGACGTCGCATAATTTCACTCGCATGTGCTCGGGATCAATTAATACATTCCCCAGTTTCAAATCAGTATGCATTGATCCAGCGTTTGAATGCATATCTTGTAAAATAATCATAACGTTCTTGACAATGGATTTAATTTCCGATTCAAGTGGCGAATATTGTTCTATATACTGCAAAAGATCCATTGGCATTAACTCTAAGACGGGATACACTTTTTTCCTTGTCGGAAGATGACTTGATAATACAGTTATCCAACATGGTCGTAATTTCATTCGCGCCTGATTCTATCAGACGTAAATTATGATATAACTCAGCCGGTAAATCTGAACCTTCGAATTCTTCTCTCAATATTTTTATTGCGACACGTTGTTTGTCGGATACTCTATTCCCAACGTATATTTTCCCCTCTCTGCCATTTTGCAACACGTTGTCAATCTGACACGTATTTCCCGTAACGCTCGTTATATTCATTGTATTTTGTCACTCCGAACGCCGACTGTGAAATGAAATTTATATCATAAAAAATTCTAAAAATTGAATTATGTTATAGACCAATCAAAACCAAAAATAATATATATATATGTATATATATAAGCTAGTTTTCCGTTCAAAAGTTCAGAAAATTCTGTATAATGGCTTATTCAGCAGTGTAAGGCTCATTCTATTTCCAAAATATTGTCATTTAAGTGTTTGTCTTTACAACCTTATTGCGAGTTTTACTGAAGAGTTACACTTTTTAATGAAGACAATATTAAGCACTCTTTTGACTTATATATCTTGAAAAACAAAAGTACAAAAGTCATCTTCAACATCCAGAATAAAAATACAGAAATTTATTTTAAAGGTCAGATTTTTTGTTATAAAATCGACAACTACTAGTACTACGGGCAAGCGGTATTCTGCCTATAGGTGTGACCTAAACTTACCTAAATAAAAGATATATTTACATCCTGCGAGCAATCAAGTTCAAAACAAAATTCATATTAACATAATCATTTCTCTATTGATTTGACATATATACATGTAGCAAAATTTCTTAAATCCCATAACAAGAGCAATACACGTAAATGTCGGCTGTGTCAGTTTTATTTTTAGAAACGATTGATTTTACAAAGTAATTAACAGAAGTAGTGTGTTTGTGAGAGATCCGCCACGACGGGAGTGGGAGCGGGGAGCAGGAGCAGGAGCGGAGCAGATTGCGTAATCAATTAATTAATTAATTAATTAGTTAATTAGATGCTTGGGGGAGATTGCATCATGCGGGTGTTGATTGCGCGATTTAATCTCATTTGCTGAGGGCAGAAAAAGTGTATTGAAAGGGATCAGGTGTTTTTGGCCACTGCTTATCTTGATCAATTAATTAATTATATATAATTAATAACGATTTTGTTATAAGGAGAAGTGCACAGTTCAGTTAAATCATATTTTCATTTACTAGCTGACTTTTTGAGTGATGGATTCGGCAGAGAACGGGTATTTAACACACTCGGCAGAGGCGGGCAGATTAACAGCCAGGGGGTCACCTAATGAAAGCACGAATAATAAAGATGACAATGAATCGAACGAAGAGCACGTGACAGCGAACGGTGTTTCATCTGACTGCCTGTTTTGTGGAAAACGTATCCCCAGAAATCGCGTGACATTCATAGCGCAAATAATTGCTGTGTACCTTATCATAATAGTAGCAGCGGTAAACCTGTCGTTCGGCAATGGTTCGGACAAGGAACTCTGGATCGTGCTGCTGAGCTCTGCGGTCGGATACGTTCTACCAAATCCAGGACTTAAGTACAACGAAAACAAACTGTTTGTGCGAAGGGAAAATGCCCAAGAAGGTTAGGGAGTCGGACTCAAAAGTGGAGTATCTAAGGCGGATTTACACAGATCCGTCTCATCCGGCAAGCTTCAGCGGACCCGGAAGACTAAAGAGGGAGGTAGAGCGTGAGGGGAAGTACGATTTAAGCAAGTCCGAGATTCGATCCTTTCTAGAATCACAAGACACTTACAGTTTAAACAGGCTTGTTCAAAGGCGTCACAAGAGAAACAGAATAGTAGTCAGTGGGGTGAAACAACAATACGACATGGACCTCTGCGACATGTCAAAGCTTAGTCGTTACCGTGGCAACAAGGGGACAAAATTCCTGCTCACTGTGATAGATGTGTTCAGCAGACGGGCGTTTGTGAAACCTCTGGGTAACAAAGGAGCCACAACTGTAGCCAAAGCGTTAGGCGAAATTCTAACAGACGACAATTTGCCGGTGCGGGTAAGGTCTGACAGGGGGACGGAGTTCACATCAAGCAAAGTGAATGATCTTCTGCGCGAACGGGGCGTGAAGCATTTCTACTCCATGAGCGATCTCAAGTGTCAGCCAGTTGAAAGACTGAACCAAACACTGAAAAATGCCATATACAGGTGGTGCTACGAGCACAGGTCATATTCTTATGTGCCAGTGCTGGACGAACTGGTCTACGGCTACAACCATCGCGTCCACTCGGCCTTGTTTGGTCTAAGTCCAAGCCAGGTGGACGAATCCAACCAGGTGAAACTTTGGAACTTGATGTACACTAAAAAAGAGGGCAAAAACCGGACTTCCGGTGTTCCCAGATCATTTAAGTACAACATTGGCGACTCGGTTAGGATAAGTCTTGCAAAGAGGACTTTTGAGCGCTCATACAGTCAAAAGTTTACAGATGAAGTGTTTCTTATCAGGGGCCGGGTTTTAAGGGACAACATACCGATTTACTTTTTGATGGACATAGAGCAGGAGCCAATCAGAGGCACGTTTTACGAAACAGACATTCAACGTGTTCAAAAAAATTTGCAAGACCCCAGAGACTGGGAGATCGATAAAATTCTCAGGAGGAGAAAAGTAGGAAAAAGACAGGAAGTGCTTGTTCGCTTTCGTGGACTGGGACCTAAGTTCGACCGCTGGATTCCTAGGTCAGCTACTGGAGCGAAAGGGGTGCATTAGAAGAAGAACAAATGGAACAGTTTCACGTGGACATATGCAGTGAAAACTCTGTGAAGTTATTTCCGGACAACAATGGTTGCGATTTCTGGGTCGGGCTCGACGAAACTTTGGTGCTGAGAAGTGCACGTTGGCGAGTTGCACTCGTAGGTCTGACTGTGGAGAGCGGAAGTGAAAATGGCGCGAGTCTGAGAGGACAAGACGTGTACCTGTGTTCAAATCTTGTGGATTTTTCAGTACTCGGGGGCAAAAAATCCCAGCTTCTCAGGAGGGTCAATCTAGGACACGGCCTTGAAACTGGAGAGGGGGGTGTCGTGTTTTCAGTGGACACCGTAGAAAACTATTCATTTTACAAAAGAGTACAACAGCAGGAGATAAAAAACGTGCACATATTTGCTCTGACAAAATCTGGTGAGAAATTTGAAGACCTCGCCGGGGGCATTTTGAGCGTAACATTACACTTCAAAAGCAGCGTGGCGTCTACAGTGTATTGAATACACGGCAGTGGGCGGGCTTTAATGCAGCCAATTGAGACCAATTAATCTACAGATTGATAGAAAGATAATATCTGTTATGACCTTTCTGCACTGAAACTAGTCTGTTACCGACCACGGGTGAAAACATCATGAATTATCATTCGGAACAGAGTGCCAGGCAACTGTACATTCCGGACTTCAAAGCTTGGGAAAATATATATCAGAGGAGACTACCAAAGAAGTCCGCTGCGTCGGACAAACCAAAGGCAATCGTGAAGGGAGGCTCCGGGGAGGTCAAGCTGCAGTTCGTGAGTCCAGTCGAGGAAACTGTTGACCAGGCTAGAAGCGAAGTTGAAAGCGGTGGGGACATCTTCCAGGCGCCAAAATCGGGGCCCGCGCAATCTCAGAAATCAGTGCCGTCGGCAAACGTCAAAGTTAAGGGCGTCAAAAGACAGAAGAAACAACAGTCTGGTGGCAGTAAATCTAAACAGAAATTCAGTTACAGGACGTTAAACGATATCTTCAGTAAATCTCGCTGAGGACAATGTCTGTTCTCTCTCCTTTAAGTGACAATGAGACAGCTCCTAGCAGCTTGGACATATTTCAAGTTTATCCGAATCAAGTTGCAGTTCAGAAATCCGAACTGGAGGACATACGACCAGTAAGCCAGTACAACGGTGTGGACGCGCCACTGGAATTCGAAACTTCACTTCAGGGGGACACTTACTGCGACATGAAATCAAGTAAGCTTTTCCTAAAGGTCAGAATTGTAGGGGCTGATGGCAGCTCCCTGGCGGACACCGCTAAAGTGACTCCTTGTGACATGTTCTTTCACGCCATGTTCAAGAAAGTTGACGTCTACATGAACCGGAACCTGATCAGTTCAACCGGAGACCTGTATCCGTATAAAGCCTACTTCAACAAGCTGTTCCGGCACAATTCCAGTAAATCGGGCCACACTTCGGCAGAATCCGAACTGTTCTTGCGTCAGGACGGCGGATTGCCCGGATCGACCAACCCTAACGGCGGTAAATAGTTTTATTACTTTTACTACTACTACTGCTCAAGTAATACGCAAATTCAGACTAACTCATTATAGAATGCAATACACACACACACACACACACACACACACATATTTATAGAGTTTGTGTTCACAAACAAAAAACAAACTTAGGCTGTAAGTAAGTAATTGCTGATATTTTCCAATATGAAATTTGGCTCTAGTGTACCCTTAACATTATTCACACATCGATTGGCTTTACGGTCAATAGTCGAAACTACTGCCCTAGGTCCCAATGAAGCACAAAGGTCAATTGTTTTGACTACTGACCGGGGAGTTTCCAATATGAAATTTGGCTCTAGTGTACCCTTAACATTATTCACACATCGATTGGCTTTACGGTCAATAGTCGAAACTACTGCCCTAGGAGCACCAAGGTCAATTGTTTTGACTACTGACCGGGGGACAATTGAGTCAGTGTTTTATTACGTTTTTTTCTGACTACTAAGGATTTTCTCCCTTTATTTTTGCAGGGAATTATGGAGTGTTCCTGCGACATAACTTAGGGCGAGGCTCCCGGCAGTTCGACATGGTAGGCCTGCCGTTAAACGACATTCTGGAACTTGACCGCTATCTTATAAACGGGATACACCTGAGACTGGTGCTACACAGAAGCAGTTCGGAATTCTGTCTCCTTAGTGACGAAGACGACAATGGGCGAGGTTACACTGTGCAGATACACGACGCATACCTTCGACTATGCAAGATGAAACTCAATCCTGCCATTCTACTGGCCCACTCAAAGATGCTTAAAACAGTGACAGCTTGTTACCCGTTCATACGCACGGAAACTAAGTGCGCCAACATAGCCCGAGGCCAGAGCACTTTCTCCTGGGACCATATCAACTCTTCGTACCTGCCAAAGTTTGTGATCGTGGCGTTTGTTGAAAGCGAATCTGTTCTGGGATCTTTGAAAAAGAATCCCTTCAACATGGAACATTTTGACGTGCGTCAGCTCAGTCTGCTCGTCAACGGAGTTGCGTGCGCAGGTAATCCCATTAACGTTAATTACGGTGAAGGTCAGGTAATGGAAGTTTTCAATAGGATATACGGCTATGACAGAGGCATTCCGAACGTGAACGCACTCGGGGGCATTAGTGGGAAAGATCGTGGTCACGTGGGAATCAGCAGGGAGGCCATATCGAAAGGGAAGGCGGTGTATGTATTTGATCTTGCTCCCGTGATAAATGAAGATTTTCATTTCGAGCTTTTGAACACTGGAACACTGTCGCTGCACGTGAAATTTGGTAGTTCTCTAGCACAGAATGTCACGTGCATACTGTACGCAGAATTTGATTCATTGTTACTTATAGACGAACCGAGGTCTTGTAAGGTAGTGTAGGTACAGATTCATTTGATAAACAAGTGACTGACTGACTGACCGGTTGTGAAACACACTGCGGGGAATCACGTGATCAAAGTAATCTCTGAACCAAAATAAGTTTACCAAAAAAATACGGGAAAATATTTAAGCAACTTTTGCTGTAAATCTAAGAAAAATGCAGTCTATACTCAAACTGAGATTCATTATTTTCCTAAACTTTTTGTAATTAAACGATATCTATTTATCTATCTATATATCTATCTATCTATCTATCTCATCATAATAATTTAACGGTAATTTTCAGTTGTCATATGTTAGGCTATGTTTAAATTTCATATCTTATCATGGTAGGATAACTTTGGTTGTTAAAAATCATTTCGATCATGTGATTCTCTACACTGCATTTGGTAGGCATTTGAAAAAAAAAAAAAAAAGCTTTCCAGACACGTGAAATGTCAGGCGAAGAAAAAAAACGGTCTGAGATTTAACACGTTTATTTACACAACACAGTTTCCAAAGCACTTAATTATTGGCATAGCAAAACATTGAAAGAGAAACATGTATATATAGTTTTTTGTTTATGCATTCATTCATTTATTTATTCATAATAAATGCTGACTCATGTTTCTGTAATGCTGTTAAGACTTGTTCCTAGCATGATTTATTTTCCAGTCAAGTTGTGGTCAAGTTGTGGCCGTTCAGTCCAAGTGTTCATTCACTGAGAACAGAGAGACCGATTCCATGGACGACACAGACGCTCGCCGGCGTCTTGGTGACCTCGGATGTCCGTATGTAGAAGTTGTTGAAGAGACTTCATCAAGCTGAATCGGTCTCTCTGTCGCCCCCCTCCTCCTCCTCCTCCTTGCCTGCACTCTTACGACCACGACAACAAATCCTGTCCCAATCACTACAACAAAACCGACGATAAGACCCCACATCAGTTCCACATGGCCACGGATAACTGTAGAAAGAGAAAACACAGTAGAGTACTTACTTGTTAAAGAAATTAAATGCGCCGACGTGATAGTATATTTTTCGTATAAATTAATAATTTCTGTTTACCTATATCTTATCTATTCATTTACTTATCTATATACATTTATTTATTTATTTATTTATTTATTTATTTATTTATTTATTTATTTATCTATTTATTTATTTATTCATTTATTTATTTATCATCTTGGGATCTTACGATTCCGGTTATTCACAGCTGACAAGTCAACTTTACCAGTTATTCACAGCTGACAAGTCAACTTTACTGTCTTTAATTAAAAATATCTACTGCCTACCGCTGGCAGGTATCGAATCCATTGCTCTCAAATCAGTGAGAGATAAGATAAAAGTTAAAAAGATATAGACTCGCTACAGGTCCCTGTGTACATCGTAGTGCCCCTTTAATTTCATGCTATCGAAGTACAACAACAACAACAACAACAACCAGCTAAGACTTACTTATGATAGGGCGACCTCTCTGAGTGGTGCTGGTTGTGCTACTGGTTGTGTTTGCAGTCGTGTTCCCGTCACCATCATCATCATCATCATCATCATCATCATCATCATCATCATCGACCTCGGTTTCGCTGTCGTCATTGTCGTGGTCATCATCATCATCATCATCATTTCCATCATCATTCCCATCATCATTGTCATCATCATCATCATCATCATCATCATCATCGTTTTCAGCGTCAATAGGGATTACCGGGGGTCTTGCAGGAGCGGGCGTCTGCAAAAGCAACAGAAATCATCATTATCATTTTGATATCAAAGTATATATCTGGCGCTTATCTATAAATATCTTGCGCCGTAATGCTAGGGGAAAATGTTCACAGATGCACATCATTTTAAATATATAGATATAAAATTATGTATACTTGAAAAAGATAAGACCTCACAGCCAAGGCAGTATATCTTATCATTATTATTATTACTATCATCATCATCATCTTCATCATCATTATTATTATAATTATTATTATTATTAATAATATTACGTATATTAGAGATTGAGCCTTGCCATGAGAAAACCAACATAGTGGGTTTGAGACCAGCATGGATGCAGGACAGCTTGCGCTTAGAGAAACCTAATATTACGTATATTAGAGATTGAGCCGTGCCATGAGAAAACCAACATAGTGGGTTTGAGACCAGCATGGATGCAGGACAGCTTGCGCATCCACGCAGTCTGGTCAGGATCCATGCTGTTTGCTTTCAAAGTCTACTGCAGTTAGAGAAACCATTGAAGTATGGATCTTGACCAGACTGCGCAGATGGGCAGGCTGGTCTGGATTCATGCTGGTCGCAAACGCACTATGTTGGTTTTCTCATGCCGCGGCTCACATACATATATTATGCAGTCGAGTTATTCGTGCATTGAGAATAACAAAGAAGAAAAAGAAAGAAAAAAAGGCTTACGTTAACTATTTGTACAGAAAAAAGTGCGTCTCAGCATAAAACAAATGATAGCAATTTACATTTCGTATAGTAAAAGGGAAAAAATTCACTTACTGGTACTCTGGCCGTTGTTGTTGTAGAAGTGGTGCTTCCAAATGGGCATTTCTGCTGATTCAGCGTCACGTCCCTTGCCTGAAATAGCGACGTAACTGTGTCGCAGTCCATCGTCGTTCTGTGTAACATAACTTTGTCAACTGGTCTCGGGACAGGAGCCTTAACTTCTGTGACAAACCCCGACCCCATGCTCCGAACGAGTTTGGCTCCTTCACACCTCGGCATCGCTAGGACTGCAGATCCTTCTTGAGCCACCTCACACACAATCTCCTTTTCTTGACATACACAATCCTGCGCCACTAGGCCATTAAAAGTGAGGGTGAAAATTAACCAAATAAGCATTTTGCCAAATAATTCTGTTTTCTTTCTATTTGTTTTTTCACTAATGACACATAAATTAATTAAACGCGATTAAATAATTCGAATTTGACCACGTGACCACAAAATTTGATTGACAGGTCTCGTGTCACGTGGTTGATCATCAAAGGGCCACCGCGGCACGCGGCATCACCGACTCAACATCAAAGAGGGGATTAAAAGTCGGGCGTCTCGCGTGCAAGTGTGATGTCACGGCTTTTTTCATTTCACTTTCAGTAGAAGAAAATTATTATTATGATGATCTGAAGCTGGGGCTACTTACTTCAGGTTGTTTTTTGTTTTGGTATTTTTCTTTGCTTATGATACGTATAGGTTGTTGTTGCTGCAATTTTTAGACAACTTTTACCGTGCCGTTTTTTATCATATTTTATTTCACAATTTATGACATAGCAGAGACAAATTTCAAAGTGATGGCCACTGTCCGAAACTACTGATCATCAAAGGCGGCAAAACAGACGTAACATCAAAGAGTTGACTAAAATTCGGGCATCTCGCGTGCAGGTGCAGTCTGTGCCGGCTTTTTCACTTGCAAGCCGTTGCTGTAGAAACATCACACACGCGTTTATCATTATTATTGATTAGTAAACACGGTATAAAATTTTAATGTGAAGGCTTAAAAAAAATAACAACAAAAAAAAAAAAACGGTTATGACATTCAATTATGAATATAGCGCAAACTTGATTTGTATATTTAGTCTAGTTAAATAGTTAAATGCATTTGACGAAGATTGTGTACATTTGAGCATTTGAGGTTAATATGTAAAGATTTAAGTGTTGTTTTTCAGATAAAAGCACTTTAAACAGAATTGTGCATGTTGTATCTGTCTGAAATTAATGTTTTTTTTTTTTTTTTTTTTTTTTTTTTTTTTTTAATGTTTTCGTCCACAATAAATGCCAAGAATTACTTATTAAGTTGTTTTATGAATAACAAATATACTTAAGTGAAATAAATTTCTTATGCTTAAGATGCTTAATGAATACGGCCTCAGTACTAGGACTGTCAAAATTTTATTTCACATCATTATGCATTTAGATCTAGATTCAAATATTGAAAGGAGTTGACACATCATTATGCATTTAGATCCAGATTCAAATATTGAAAGGAGTTGACACATCATTATGCATTTAGATCCAGTTTTCAAATATTGAAAGGAGTTGAACGGGGGCTGGTTGGAATTGAGGGGGGAGGGGGCGGGGGAGAGAGGGCATGATTATTTCACAAGATGTTTGGTGAATGAAAATGGGAAAAATGTGAAAATGTTGTTATTTTCTTTTATTAACAAAATAAGTAAAACAACTGAAAAAAAGTTTAAACATATCATACACGGATAAATACACATTTTTAACACTCTTTCAACAGTTTATAAACGGTCTTCGATAGCGAAAGTTTGTCTATAAAGAAAACTGCTTGGAAGTCTTTTCTAACTCTTCTGTGCCAAAAGTTTCCTGTCTCCGTGACAGTATTGAGAAATCTGCATGTTAGCTTCAAATTATAGAGGTCCGATAGTTCCAGACTGTCTGTGATTTTTAGCAGCACTTCCTCTGGAAGCTGTCTGAGTCAACTTCCGCCGTCTTCCATGTCCGCCAGTTCTGCGTCCGAGGCGGCACTCCCCCAGGCGTTCTGATCCCCCTCTTGGTCTGCGTCGTCGTCGTCGGTGAAAAATGGCTGTGCGTCTTGGAGATGGTCGTCCTCTATCTCTACATCCATATCTGAATCCGAGTCGGGAAACCTTTGAGTTACAAAGATACCCTCGTCATCCGACGACGACGACGAATCCGACGATGCCTCATTTTCCGACGACGAATAGTTCAACGTGCGACGCAGACGATGCAATGGTGGTAGCCTCGGAGTATCGTCTTCGTCTGAAGAAATTACATAAACCCGTTGCGACCGTCCTTCCGGTGCCCCTGGTGGAGATGGCCGATGCTCGGCTGGCAGAAGTGAGGCAGATGCTCTAGAAGGCGTGCAGTAAGTCGCGCCGGCGTCGGAGGCCCGATTTAAAATCGACTCCCGGGCCTCAATCAGGAGTGGGATGGCTGCTGTGAGGTTCAGTATGGCAGTCATGCTCAGTTCTGTCTGCGCACCCGACCGAAGGTCCGTAACCATGCCAGTCACGACTCCGGCGTCCGTTGTATCTATCTCCAGATGGGTGTGGTCGTCGAGCCGAACGTTTCCATGTCCTCCCCTGGATGCCATGACTCTTAAGTGTTTAGTGTTGAGTGTTAAGTGTTTGTTTTAGTTGTAAGTTTTTGAGCAGCCGAGTGAGTTGAGTTTTCGCCGGAAGTGGTGTAAAGAACGTCTCGACTGATGAATGAAAAGCAATTAATTGACAGTGAAAATCGCAGGGGTTTTAAGTGAGTGTGAGGCTGCGGAGGTGTGGCATTGTTGCTGTTATTTCTTATCTGCATCCATCATAAGACAGAAATGCCCCTAAGAATCCACGCTGCGTTTTGATTATAGGACAATGCGCCTAAGAATACACGCTGTGTTTGATTATTATTTCTTATTTACATTAACAAACAAAGACAATGCCCGTACGGATATGCGCGCGTGTCAATAAGAGAGAAAGTCCTTATCTGATGAAACAAATATTATATTTCATCGAGGCGCACACGTGCGCCGTCTCAGGAAGCGATAATTAATATCTATATCTATCTTTCTATATAGAAATAAGTTCTGTGCAAAAAAATTCCCCCCCCTTTAAAATGACCGTGGCTGCAAAATTTTCTGTTATGAACATACAGCACATTCATTTCTTGTTAAGGTGTCCGATCCACAGATGTTTAAGCAAGTTCCACGTGGCATGCAGTGCTATTAAAGCATATTAAAATTTAAAGCCCGATAAGTTCACATAATTTCGCTACATCGTTTGAAAGTGTGTTGTCTACTGAAAAAAATAAAATAAAAATTACACGACAAAATATGTTCAAATGACACCAGAAAATTGTGGGGCTAACCAGGCATCAAATTTTACCTATTTGTGGATCGGATACCTTAAGTCCTATTTCTGATAATTACTTTCTTCAACATTTGTCAAAGATTTGAATATTGCTGAATATGCTGGAATGTTTTGTTGTTTTTATTACCTCCCTTTATGACTCTTACTATTACAGTTCCTGGGCAATATTATTATTAAAAGTGGCGCTTTTACAACTATGTAAGTACGCTGACGTCTGTTTTTAAAATAGAAATTCAAAGCATTATGGACCTTTAACAGAAATGATTTTTTTGGCGTCGGCTATCAAAGGCACTTTAATTACTGTCATGTTGTTGTTGTTGTTTACACACAGTCTGCTGGTTAGTTACCGATATACCCCGCTGCTCAAATGCCACGCTGTTTTCGATTGTATCTTGTCCATGCTTATAATCTTGTTTACTCTTACAATAACAAAGACAATGCCCTTGGAATATTTGTCGATAAGGGAGAACGTCCTTATCTGATGAAACGAACATTATCATATTACGTTTATTCACACAAGAAGCGAGCGATAATTAATATCTAACTATACAAAAAAAAAAAAACAATTCAAAAATAAAAAAAAACTGATTTCTGTGCACATTTTCTCCGTAAAATGACTACCAGCAGCAGTAGGTGTTATCTGTGTGACTGCATGAAAAAAGCAACAGACTTAGAACTGAAAATGGCAAACGATAAATACTTGAAGTATGTACATATTCCTACTATAGACTTTTACGCTCCCGGAATGGAAGAATTGAGGGAGCAATGTACTTTGTGCGGTGTCATCGTAATCAGACCAAATGCAAGGGCATTTTCAAGATGCGGACATCTGTGCTGTTTGAAGTGTTACTTTTTGGCCAAACATACGGCTTTGCGTTGTTTCTGCTGGACTGAAAATCATTACAATGTCGGTTGGAATCGGACAGCCGCACAGGCACCAAAGGAAGAATGAATGAATGAATGAATGAATGAATGAATGTATGAATGAATGAATGAATATGAATATGAATAACTGTAAAAGGTCTTCCATCACTGTTAGTTTTAAAAGCTCGTAAAGTCTTTTATTAAAATGTGCCTGCCGCGTTTTCTGTTATGAATACATTCATTTCTTGTTAAATCCTATTTCTTATAATTACTTTCTTCAACATTTGTCAAAGATTTGAATATTGCTGAATATACTAGACTGTTTTATTGAATCTATTGTTATTATTATTACCTCCCCTTTACGACTTTATGGCCGTTGCTCATATGCCACGCTGTTTTGATTGTATCCTGTTCAGTTTACAATGAACAAAGACAATGCCCTTAAGTGTATATTTGTCAATAAGGGAGAACGTCCTTATCTGATGTAAAACCAATATCACTTGCATAAGGTCAAAGATGCCCTGAAGAAGTTTTTTTCTGGGCATCTGATAAGCGCGCATCTAAACACCTTTAGAAGTGGCACAAATTTTGCCAATTAATGTCATTGTTGAACCAAAATAGAAAAAACATGGGTTGTTACGTCGTCCAACAGAAAAGCCATAAAAAAGCACAATATGATTTTTTTTTGTTTTCATTACATGCGAGTATTCAAGTAATATATATCTATATCAAAATTATCAAAATGCGATTTCTGCCGCGACATATTTTTCTAAACCATGTTCTGGAAAAGGAAAGCAAAACCACATTTAACAGTGAGGAGGTGGCTCTGAGCACCATTACAGAGACGCTGCAAGAAAGCCGGATTGTTAAACGCAGTTTTTACGGAAGAGTGTTAATTGAAAAAAAGTTTGATTATTGCATCGGGTATCAGGGAGGCAGAGACCTCTTCTGTTGTCGGGTCGTTTTGAACCCATTAACTAATAACGTCATAACCGCGTACCCAGTGACGTCCTGGAAGTTTTCCAGAAAATAACATTTATGATAATAGGATTATTTCATTTTTATTTTTTTTTTTTGTTGTTGTTTGTTGTTGTTGTTGAACGTCATTGCATCACCTGATACAGTAAGAAGGGGCGTTTTGTGAGTTACTACGCACGCGCACATCTTCGGATACATATGTATATAAGTGCTTCTGCTTGTTGAGAGCGTTGCTATTGTTCAAGTTTCAAGTGACAAGATGAACGACGACGACAGATACATAACTTCGTTCCTCTTTCCGACCGAAAGGACTGCTTTCGTACCAGACACGAATTCCGTGAATGAGGAGAAACGTCGTTTGGAAAAGTCGCTCGTCAGTGGAGCTTTTCAGTGTCCAAAATGCTTAAAAACTTTTTCAAGATCTAGCAATCTGGTGAGACACCAGGCTACAGTCGCGTGTGACCCGGATGTGACCAGCCAACAAGCAAGTCTACAGTGCGAAAAGTGTCTCAAAACTTTTACTAAAGCCAGCAACCTGAAAAGACACCAGGCTGGAGCTGGTTGTGAGCCGGGTGTGAGCCTACAGTGCGAAAAGTGTCTCAGAACTTTTACTCTAGCCAGCAAGCTGAAAAGACACCAGGCTGGAGCTGGTTGTGAGCCGGGTGTGAGCCAACAAGCAAGTCTACAGTGCGAAAAGTGTCTCAAAACTTTTACTAAAGCCGGCAACATGAAGAGACACGGAGCTGGCACCTGCAACGGTGTTTCAACAGCAAGAGCGACATTCCCCTGTCACCTATGCAGCAAAACGTTCGCGTCATCTCGTTTTCTAGACAGACATATCAGAAATAAACATTCGAACAAGTGTCCCCACTGCGGGAAATGTTTTGACACGAAGGACAATCTGGCTAAACACGCAAGAAAACATTTAAACAAAGAGTATTTAACAGTTCATCAGGCACGGACGCTGAGAAAAATTGCAGGCAAATCTGCCACCGTGTCTGCTGCGCAAAGAAGATCCACCTGCACAGGGTCCGTGGCAGGTCCGTCAGGATGTGACCACCAATCTCCTGAACAAAATCACCCAGCTTTCAGACAGTCAATTAAACGTATCCACGGCAACGCAGGTGTCGTTTTCACCATAAAACCATCTGGCGCGGAAAAACATTCTCTGCTAGAAATGTTTTCTGGCAAAAGATCACATTTTAACTGGAACCTCACTGAACAGCTAAACAGGTAAAACACCTTTATCTTAATCATGAAGTTTCGTCTCGTTTCAAACCAATTTATTCATTATTTTTACATGACATCAAGCGCCGATTTATTCGTTTCTAAATATTATATGTACATAAATTACTATTTGAAAACATGAACAATTACTTCTTGGCACATTTGTAAACACCGTGTTCGGTTTAAAGCAGAACACACCACACCTGATACGTGTAAAGTAAAGCACAGTATAAATGTGGACATCCGCTTTAAAACTGGAGGTGTTGTTTTTTTCTCTTCTTTTTTTTTTTAAACAAATGACTATTGTATATATGACATTTTGTTGTAAATGTAGCTCTGCCAAATGCAGACTGTTTACGAAATTCTCTACATTCAAAGACAGTATTTAAAATAACCTGATTTAGTGAATGGTGCGCATTGGATATCTTTAACAAAAAATGTAAAGTCTTGTGGAATAAACAATGTTTTTCTCTCTTTTTTTTGTTTTCAGATGGACGAACACGCGCTGGTACATGGCGGTGAATGCCCGGATGTTGCGTTTTGACAGCGAGGGTAACATAAGGTAATTGATTCATTCATTCTATTCGTCTTTATAAAGAGGACTGTATATGAGTGTGTGTCTTTTCATATTGAATTTATTCAACGAGCTGAGTAAGATAATAATAATAATAATGATAAAATGCGAGGCTCTGCCGAGCGATTTATCAATTTTATTCGACGAGTTTATCATTAATTCAATGTGGAAAGTCACGAATGTAATATTTTTTCTGTCTCATTTTAGCTCTGCCTGCCGAAACATCATAAATTCTACTTTCTTTAACTATCATAAACAAGTCGATTTTACAAACGTTTCCTGTGCCTTAAACGTTGTGCATTATCAAATTCGTGTTATGATGCACAGCACTTGGCGTATTAAGGTGTGTTTAGACCACACTTTGTTTATACAGTGTAAGATGTAAGCTCTTATTCTATGTTTTTAAAACTAAACTGAAAAGAGAAGGATTTGTTATTCTATGTTTTAAAGCTATACTGACAAGAGAATGAATGTACAAATGAATGACTGAGTAAGTTTGCAGATGAAATTGTACAAAATCAAAACAACAAAAACTCATTAATTCAGGCAGGGAGGGCCGGCCGAAACTGTTCACCTATCATCTTTTAGAATAGCTTGGAAGTCACTGTGTTGTGGTGGGTCTTTAATAATAATAATACGTAGAGTGCATTACCGCCGTGAGCAAGCAACGAAGTGAGCATATGTTGCAGGCTCATAATGCGGCTGCCAAGTTTGCTGTTGGGATCACATGTCATTATTTATCACTTATGTATTTAATTAATTAATTAATTAATTAATGAAAATAAAGAGAGGGTGTCTTGATTTTAAAATTTCAGAGACGAAGAGAGGCCCACATTCCGTTCTCAAGCGCAGGTGTTGCTGACAGCAGACGACATCAGCAGTCAGATCGACTTGGCCTTCTTCAAGATTAACTCTTCTCTTGAAACTTTCTGTTGTCTCACTTTAAGAGACAAAAGCAAGTACACTTTACACTACAGGAACTTGCAGTTTTACGTCAGACACGGCCTCCGGGTGACGAGGGTGCACAGGGTCCTGACATTTACTCAGGTGCCATTCCTAGAAAACTTCATGAAACACTGTTCCGAACAGAGAATGTCGGCACGTGCGCCATTGTACAGAAAAATGTGGAAAAACATCAGTAATCTCGTAGCAGGTATGTCTGACATTAACTTATGAAATGGTGCGACACGTGAGTGTAGTTGATAAGCGTCTGTACACATAGCTGCGTTATGTGATTTCTTTTCATTTTGCGCGTTTTAAAGTAGATCGATCTATATGCGCATATACTTTTAAAAACAAACAAAATATTGCTGAAACAAGTAAATTTAAATTTAAACTATTTTCAAAGAACATCTCAGCGGCTGCAATTGTTTTTATGTTAAAAGTCTTTGACCTATGTTATGTCATTTGAATTTCAGTTGTGAGTATGTATGTATACATTTATGTAAGTTGTTGTTGTTGTTATAACACTTGTTCTTATTTCCACACTGTCTTTTTCTTTTCTATAGGAAAAAGCTATGAGAATCCCAGAAACTATACTGATGTGAGGATATGCACGAGCAGTGAAAGTGTGAAGAGGTACGTGTCAAAAACAACATTCGACTGCCTGCGCGTGTTTCACGAAAATCTGACAGCGGTGCAACTGCACCGCCCAATTGTGATGCTCTCAAAGCCAATAACAGTAGGATTCTGTGTCTTAGAACTATCAAAACTCGCGGTGTATTCATTTTACTACGATTTCGTCAAGACAGATTTAGCAAAGGGGGGTAAGGTTGCCTTCCTTTCGGGGGACACCGACTCATTCGTGATAAAGACAACCGGCGTTTCTGACCTTGACGACAGGTACAAGAAAGCTATGCATTTATTCGATTTTTCAAATTTGCCCGAAACTCACCCGCTTAAAAGTGATCACAACCGAATGGTTCCAGGAAAGCTAAAATTTGAACTACCCGGGCATGTCTGCTGTGAATTTGTGGCTCTGAGTCCTAAATGTTACTCCATGCAAACGGACAAAGGATTTAAACAAGCGAGGAAAGGTTGCTCCAGGGAACTGCGGCACGAGCTTTACAAAGAGTGTCTAGTTTCCGGCTCTTGTCACCAGACGAATGTTAAAGAAATAAGACACTATGGTCAAAAACTCTATCAGGTATCGGTTACAAAAAAGGTCTTAAATGTACTCGATACGAAAAGATACCACTTTAATGCTGTCGATTCAGTAAGTTTTGGGCACTGTTCCCTCGGCAATGAACATTCCTGAGACTGTGAACCATTGATTGTAGCGTTAAAACTCGAGGAACTGACAGACAGACAGACAGCAAAATCAAAAAGTTTCTTTCATGTTTTATTAAGACAATAGCAAGTGTTTATTTTTTTATACAGGTCAGTGTTAAAATAAGTTTTAAAAGGTATTTCTTCATTCATTCATCTATTTATCTATATACTAGTATCAAGCTATTCATTTATACTGTGATAACACCTTTTATCGTAATACAAGAACGTTATCAGCATTTGATCATTTGATACATCAGTAAGACCGTATCGTTTTTATTTGCAGGCGCTATCTTTCACACTGCCATTTTTGCTATGAACATAAAATGTGTAAGTTTTGTGTTTAATCCTGTCATAGGTTTGAACAATTCATTATTGTGATATTAAATGCAATTAATCCATTGTCTGTGATTACCTCCCTTTACGGATCATATTATCTATTTTAACGTGAAATTAAAAGCCTTGTGTAACTGTAAAGCGAGTTTGCTTCTTTTTGTTCCGTGAAGTTTGTTTATTTCAGTCTCTTCCATTTACATGCTTACAATATAAAACATGATAATTATATACATAATAAGACACAACACAAGTAAATGGCCATTCAGATTTGTGTGAGATCATGAATAAGTCAGTGTTCAGTATGGAATCCAACCCTTTTTCTTCTTGAAACTTTTAGACACTACACCAGCTTTACTACCATTCACGCGGGTTTTAAATCCAGTAACATTGCCCGTGTTTGCGCCTACAGGTTTGTTCCGAATGTCTCCGCCCACATGTTTACTGTTTAAATCTGAAAATGTTTCGGCTAGTTCTTTCCGTCCGCTGTGCTCTCTGATAGAATTCTCAATCGGTTTAGCTGGCCCTGTTATTTGAGCACACTGGCGATGCGGGGGTTGGACTTCCTGTGTCTGATCCATGAACTGCTGCTGCTGCTGATGTAGTTGTTTCTCGTGCTGCCGCTGTTGTTGTTGTTGTTGTTGTTGCTGCTGCTGCTGATGATGATGATGATGATGCTGCTGCTGGTTCAAGTCCGCTTGTTGTTGTTGTTGTTTTTGTAGTAGCTGCTGATAGCGTGTCAGTGGAATCAGAATGAGTTTGCGAAAGCCTTGTCCTGTCTCCGATGTCATTTTGAAACGTTTGGTCGATTGAGGTTCTTGGTGAAGTCTCTGGTAAATCTTCCTCACTGCAAGATGTTTCGCTGTCAGTGCACTTGTCAAAATGTTTCAAAAACACATGCATTAGAAGTTTTAATCCGTTCGCGTCTTTGCACATAAGCTCACGTTTTGTACTGTGATCGACCGACTTGATGGCTAGTTTTCTCAGAGTGTTTTTGTGTCTGATTAAGTTCGCAAAGTCTCTGTCGGAAATTTCAATATTTCCATGCAACAGATTTAAACTAATTTCCGAAATTGCATTGATCTGTTGTCTCGAAATACAGCGAAGCAACTGCTTTCTTTGACTGGGAGCCGCCACTGCAAGATAGCGAAATAAACTTATCTCGTCGATTATCCTGTCCATATCACAACCTGATGGCTTAAACGTGCTGTCACTTGAATATTCACTGATTGTGTGTGTGTATTTGTTGTTTGGTTGTTTGTCAGTTAGCGCCTCACAATATAAGTCCTATACTCGATATGTTTATCTTATAAGGCGTCTGCGGTGCGTGTTTTTATTCCAGCTGATAAACGATGGGCAGTTGTCCAGGTAAAACATTAGATCTAAGCTTGTAATCCGAGTGACGTGACTGTGGACTAAGGTCGATAATTAAAGGGCTGAATTGATCCGTTTCCATGACGTCATCGTATACCTGTACGAAGTGCTTGGCCTTTTTGCTGTGACAAAACAGCTGCGTTCCGAGTGTTGAAAGCTGCAGGCGATTTTGCAGCTTAAACAGCAGTATGTAATGGAGATTTGTCGTCATGGTCTTTGCGTATTTCGAACTCATGAATATGTTGTGACAACTTATTACCAGTGTGCATGTCAGATGGTGACACAAAAGAACAAACAAATCCAACACGTCCCTAGAACTGATCATCAAATGATACAGGTCGTCCAAAAGTATCACAAGATGTTTTTCGTTCTTCGCCCAGGCCTCGACATCAGAGCGGGAGGGCAGACCTTGAACAAAACTTACGTTTGGAACGGTTCTCTCAATGTCGTCGTACAAATCCTGGTGAATATTGTACAGCCATATATACCTCGAAGGCGTAATTGTGAACATGCCCTCTCCATTTTGAATGATCTTCTGCATGTATCGCGTTTTCCCACTGTTACTCTGACCAACCTGTTGAACAGAAAATGACATTTTTACATTGACATTGCAAAAACTAATTGACCAGTCAGAGAGCATGAACCGTTAGTCTATGATAAAGTCCCAGCAACATGTATTATTTTTCATCATCATCATCATCAGCATCATCTACCGAGAAATAATAGTACTTTCCGCAATATTTCAGACATTTTAAACAGTGGTTTGTCCGTGGCTGCTGTACTTACCAGTAACATAGTTGCTGGAGCTATGAATTTAACGAACGAATCGCCCTCGTGAACAGCATAGTCGGATTCCCTAGTTTTGTATTGGCCAATTTCCGTTGCGTTCATTTTGCAGCAAGTTGTAGCTATAACTTAGAGCGTGTAATAGTCGTGTGCGCATGCGCACGCAAGAGGAAGTGGTTAGATTTTCAACATGACGAGGGCAATTTCAAACACATTTTTTTTCCAGTCTTCTGTTTTCATCGCAGTTTCTCGATAGTCTAGACATAATACATTTAACATAAACATGTTGATGAGGCAGTCGTATCCGTAAAAAAGGCTGACTGTCCTCTGCCATTTAAGAATGATCTTTTCCTCATCAAGTCTTACTAATATCCTATCAAAGTAAATGCGCAGCTTCTCAGCTTGATTTAGCATAACGCACGAGTGATCAGTCTGTGACAAACTTCTGTATTCGCACCCGCAGCAAGCCGACCTTGCGGCGTATTCTATGTTATCTACCACAGCTTGTGCATAGTGAACCTTTAATGAAAACTCTAGCATGCGCACTCTCCTGCGTTGTCTGATCTCGAAATTCTTTCCGGCATCCATTTTTTTTTTACTTTGTCTACGCTCCCTACAGCCGACGAAGTGTACACTTCTCCTTATAACAAAATCGTTATTAATTATATATAATTAATTAATTGATCAAGATAAGCAGTGGCCAAAAACACCTGATCCCTTTCAATACACTTTTTCTGCCCTCAGCAAATGAGATTAAATCGCGCAATCAACACCCGCATGATGCAATCTCCCCCAAGCATCTAATTAACTAATTAATTAATTAATTAATTGATTACGCAATCTGCTCCGCTCCTGCTCCTGCTCCCCGCTCCCACTCCCGTCGTGGCGGATCTCTCACAAACACACTACTAACAGAGTAATGTGTAAATTTCAGTCATTTAAATCTGTGCGTGGCATTGTGACCAGGCTTTAGCACATGTCCGTGTGGACTACGTTGTTTTAGGTTCTTAACATAAAAAAACAACTGTAAACTGTTTTCTTAAACCTGCATGCGATAAATTATGTATATGAATATAATTCATGTCGGTGTCATAGATTCATTTAACTGGAACACATGTTGCACTATTTTTGTTTCGGATGTTAACATGCATGAGCTGTCAAAAGGTCATGTTGGTCTGATTACAATGAAAGAAAATTTATAGATGAATAAATGCAGACCTGCAAGGAGCTCAAAACAAGGTTGCTAATCATTCGTCTGTATTTCAAGATTTTGAAACGAACTGTCTGGTCATGACCAATTAAACGCATTTTTCTGGTGGAGGTCATATGCGTGTATCGCTGGAAACACACTAAGCCGGATGTAGATTCAAAGTTCAATGCAAAATTGGAATATTATTTCATGGACAGAGGTTCTAAAGTCATGTTAAAATCGGTAATGTAGGACCTTATGTAGTGTATACCATCGCAAGTGAAAAGGATAATAGGTTGTTGACTTGTAGAGTGGTGGAACATGTGCTTGTCGTACTCCAGTGCTTGGCATATTTCGTATTTTGCAAGGAATGTATGATAGCTGCCAACAGTACTGATATTCTATAAACACTATTATTACCTGAAAAAGTACTTTTTGGAAGCAAACAATGTCTGGAAGAAGAAGGGATATCTCTGCATAAATGTATAAACTCTGGCTCTAAATTAAACAGTTTGATGATGTACTAAAATGTCAACAAATTGACCCTGAATGACAATAAATACTATAATTTTCATTTCTTATTCCATGAACGAATATTTCAACTGCATTTATACAACAGACCTATGTGCAGTAGACTTACAGACATACTTTTTAATTTAGTGAACTTGAACATATATAATACATTGTATTTACAACTTCATTAACAAGTGTACAGATATGAATAGTTAATACTTAAATTCAGCTTTGTCAAAATTCCATAAAAAATGTTTAGTAATGTTAATTTCCTTACATTATACTCATAAAATTTGTAAGTGTACTGTACATATGTAAAAATGAAACAATGAGACCAGGTATGATGTATTTACAATAACCAAAAACAAGTATGAAGTCATGAACATTATCGGTATTTTGATAATAAATGTGACATTTAGCATTTCTTATGTAAACTATAAAATAATTTGGATAAACATATTTCTATCAAATTTCATTTCTAAAAATCGTTTTTAATAAACAGTATCAGCAAGGAGATGTTGAAGATATTTATGAAAGAAGTCTTCGTGTCTTATTTATATAAATGTGTACATGTATGTTGGTCTTTTACTTCAGATACAGTATGATATGGTGAATAAACACCTTCAAAGTTGCCTTCACTAGACAATGAACAAAGGCTGATGCTAACCATAATTAGGTGCATAATAGTAAAGTACTGCTCTTATTTCAAATTTGCAAAAATGTATTCATGTATGAACGAAACATCACAGGTCCTGCAGTTTCTATTACATTCAAGTGAAACTTGGTACGGATAGACCATCAACATGAAGTGGACATATTGTCAAGACTATCATGTTTTATTATTTTGTCTTGCCTTAATATGCCCATGTTTACATTATTATAACATAGCTACTGGTATACGATTAAAACTCCTGCAGTTATGAATCGTGGTATACATCATAAACAAGCAGTGTACAGGTACATATTGATGAGACTTTCATATCCGATTTGTTTTGGAGTTATGTCCATTTCGGACTTTATAAATTAAATATGTCTTGTATGTCTTTTTTCTGGCGTTTGCCCGTTTCTTACTTTAAAATATTATAATGACATTTTTAACTCAATTCCTGCTTATGTTTTCATACAATGCAAATGTCAGTTGGTATACAAATAATGAACATTAAGAGGGAATACGCACATTATCGGGACTTCCATGTCGGATTTTTTTCGCGTGTTTTGCGTTTTTTATTTTACAAAATAATAATTGTGTACGGTAGTTTCAGTAAAATTTACACGAAACTGTGACATTCCCTGTTTGATATTCATCCTTGTGGTTTAGTATACATTATCAACTTCTCGATTTTGCATATGTGTGAGCTGCGTTGGGGCACACAACTTTTCGATAGTATTACTTGTCATTAGTAATCGTTTCCAGCGTTTTTGAATCGTGGGTGCGAAACTCCATTTAGGAACGTAGAATATATTTCACGTGAGGAAGCTGGCTCATGTAAGATCGTTGGCTGTACCAAACTATGCGCAAAAATGTCCAGCGAGGCACTCTACCATAAATCTCGGACGATGAGACTTACATGAAACGACTAGCAAGGCCACGCAACAATTAAGTTTGTCCACGAATTAAGAAGAGATCATAAAATGCACCTTTGCTGTTCGTCTATTGTCAGGCTTAAGTTGCAGGCATGCTTTAACCCCTAACTGAAGGCTATTGTTGACATAATGGCATTTTTTCACGTCACACTTAGTCTAGAGCTTCTAAACGTTTGGTTTGTCTAAATGGCTGCATATGTACTGTGTACAGCAGTTACAGCTCTGTGGGTAGACGGAAGGTTGGTAGTAACTGGTTTGGTTGTCAAAATATTCAAACGATATAATTTACATGAAGGTAATTTTTCTTATGTTATTGAGACCGATAATGTGTTTATTAGGGTGAACTACTATTCATCGATGGTCAGGCTATGGAGATTTTCCAAACAAAATGCTGTAACAAAATGTAAGGAATAATGAGCAATTTAATGCATATAATCTCAATATTCTATCAACCGATTGCCTTATAATGGATGAGGTATCAATGATTTCATGTAAACTGTTTGAGTCCATAGAGCTTCTGTGCAGGAAAGTTAGAAATACGGATTAATATTTTGGAGGAATTTAAAGAATAAGTGTATGTGACTTTTCTCAACTTCCCCTGTTGACGATAAATCCGGAGATTTTTGCTTCTTGTCATCGATATTCCGTTTGGTCTTCCCCGACATTATCTGCTTGAGACTGCTCTGCACAGACAAAACGTGTTATTACGTTTAAATAGAATATACTATCGGGCCGATGATTTGATAGTAACGTCTTTAATACATTGCAGCCGACTGAACTTGAAGGCAAGTTATACACATACAAAGCAACAAGCAGCGGATCATAGGTGAATCAGAACACATTGTGTTGCCACTACTGCGCTGTCTGAAATCTGATGCCCTGTACTATTGGTGCAAAATACATTCTGATTCTTTGGTAAATGGCATGAAGGGCATTGTACGAGAATGCTACCCAGACCGTGTTGTTGTAGATTTTATTGGCTTTTGCACTGCTGTTCAGAATCTTGCAACTGTAAACAGGTTTCATAGCACGGAAAACTAAGTCGGTGCAAGTAGATTCCAAATACCACTAGTTATTTCCTACAGCATAACAATACACAAAGCCCAAGGTTTAATGCTAGACAGAGTTGAAATGATACAACAGACAAATTTGGTCCAGGTCAGTTAGGGGTTGCTATAGGGAGGGCAAAAAGCAATAAAAAAAAAAGGTCTAAGGGTAATTGGATTCAGTAAAACCAAATTAATCCCAATATCTGATGAGGTAGAGCAATTTTATCACTACACTCCTGCACGGTAATTGGATTCAGTAAAACCAAATTAATCCCAATATCTGATGAGGTAGAGCAATTTTATCACTACACTCCTGCACAATTGAATGTTGTAAGTATGAGATCACAGTCATTAACAATTTACCCATTGACCTCAATTTCGACAGCGATACTTCTTCTCTGGAAGATTCCAGTTTCTCTGATAGTGAAATTTATGACATAGATAACTTCATACAAGGGGAAAGTTTACACATTCCAGTAATTCCTAAACCATCATCTAGTACTGATGTAAGTATTTCTCAGGAAGTTGATTTGCCCTTTGATGTCGACAATTTAATGCATATTGTAAATTAACCTACACATACGCTAGAACAAGAAAATATAAATAAAACTGTAAAAATACTTGGTCTTTTGCCCCAATATAATAGCACAGATATTATCAAACACTTTTCCGAATGCACAATACTCTCCAGATGTTGCTGGTGTTTGTAAAAAGTGAGTTAGTATTAATTTGTAATTTTCAGACTTAGAATATCTATACAGTTCAGATTAAAATTGAGACTTTTTTCAAGTACATTATCGTAAATTTTTCATGCGCAAAACCCGGACCTCTAGCTCAAAGGTCAAGGTCACAGTTGGAGGTCAAAGGTCAAGAGGGCTTTTTTCCTGTGCGGTCCACAACTCTGCCATACATGAAGGTATTTTAATATTACTTGGCACACATGTACTTCATAATCAGACGATGGGTCCGACACAACTTTAGACCCCTTTCTCAAAGGTTAAGGTCACACTTGAAAGTCAAATATTAACATGGCATGAACAGGGTCTGTTTCGTGTCCGGTCGATAACTCTGTCATTTATTAAGGGATTTTAATATCACTTGGCACAATGCTCCGCATGATAGGGCAACTTGTCATGCTTAAATCCCGGACCCCTGGCTTAAAGGTCAAGTTCACAATTGGAGGTCAAATCTTATTAAAAGATTCTGACAGAATGGCGAACAGCGCAGATCATGATCAGGCTGCACGGATGTGCAGGCTGATCATGATCTGCACTGGTCGCAAAGGCAGAATCAATCGCATCCAGCATGCTATTGGTTAAATACCATTTTCAAGTTTAGAAAACAAACTCTTTTAAATAGCTATCCTAACTATACTGTCATTGTAATATAATCTGGACAACACTAATGAATGTCTAACGGTCACAGAGTGCAATGGTTTTACCTCTCCTTAGTTCATCACCTTGATAATAACTGTTTAAATGTAAATTAGGTGTGCATGCTATGTCAGTAGGTTTTAGGGAGTGTGGATTTATATTTCGAATGATGACGTTATGCCTTTGGGAACAGTCCCCGAATCATACGGATAAGAATTCAATTGTTGTACAGCGAGCTCGCCTGACTTTTAATTCTGTACATTTAACTTTTTGTTTAATGTAGAGGGTATAAGATGAACACGTGACCTAAAACAGATATATTCTGAGAATGAAGTGCAGACACGTGGTTGTGTGCAAATATCTGTCTTTTATAACTTAATTAATTGATAATATAGTGAATTTTCTTTATTACATAAAACATAATAATAATCCGGAAACAGTAAATGCCAAAGACGAGACAACCCTGTCCCGAAGTTAACATACCTCGCAATCTGTCCCAGAGATCAGGTCCAATTTGACGAAAACATTTTTAAAGTTTTTGAAACGGGACCAGGGTTAAATAGTAAGTCATGAAGTATAATAATCAATTTTTCACGTCATGTTAGTAAAATTAAGTAATATTATTTATTCAAATAAGGTATACTTAAGGAAAACTATTGTGTAGCGTTTTATAATTTGGACAAATATCAACACGCCGGAGAGATAAAAATAAGGCATTTCACATACTTTATCATGAGTGTTTGATACGCAATTTTTATAGTGCGGTTTCTTTAGAATCCACCATTTCAAGTTTAGACAAGGCGATCGGTAACATTGATGAATGCTCCACGAAATTGCTATAGCATACTGGGCTTTTCAGACACGGAGGTTGTGTTTCGGAAATATATAGTCAGCATAGTATTCGAGTCATGCCCTGCAAAATGCTTTAAAAAGGGAGATCATTAAAAAATGGGACCAACTGGAGTAACACATAAATACATCCTTGTCATTGTACTCTCTCACAATGAACTCTTATCATTATAATTATAAAGTAACAACTTGGTATCTTCAATACTTTTTCAGTTGTCGTCCGGACAAGAAGTGTGATGGACGGACGGACGGACGGACGGACGGACAAGGTGGCGACTATATGGCCATCCACCGCCCTTCGGGGGGAGCATAAAAATACATAATATTAATCAAACTCTTCTAAATTACAGCCCGATCTATATAGTTATAGTTTTTTTTTATATGGACAACACTGATGTGTTAGGTATGCTTAACGGTCACAAAGTGCAAATATTTTGCCGATCCTTAATCACCTTTGATATTAACAACATTTTGTGCGTTAATCGGATATGTATACTGTATCAGTAGGTTCAAAAATAAGTTTAGGAAAAGAAAAGACAAACGACTTTACCTATTATTTTTAATTAAATACTTGTATCGTCAAATATATTTTCTCTGGAACATACCGTAATTTCATAACTTTGTACAATAACATGTTTAAATCTTATTCAGATTCAGACCTACGATGTCTGGGCAACATAATAGTCAACACAGTGTCTGCTCAGACAACTATAGTGTAGGTATAATATGTGTTTGTTGGTGTCGTTTGTAGCGTTGCAAGTTTTCATAAAGTATCACTTCCACTAATTACGTTAGAAACGACCTAAACACTAAACTTTATGAAACTTTTCCAGGACAAAAACGGAACAGCAATATTGTATCGTTTGTTTTGTTTCTGCAAACAATTACAAATTCATTTTTGATTCATACTCTCTTTGAATTTTGACGCTTGAATTCATGTTGAGTACTTCTTGAATTCTCTTACGGGTTTAGGTTGTCTTTTTCTAATGTCACTGCAACATAATGATTCCTTAACTGTCCTGCGAAAGTTACTTCCAAAAGCAAAGTAGCAAAGGACATTGGTACAAATGCTAACGTAAGAAATCAGCTGGAATAGATGCTGCAAGAGAATATCAGTCTCGGTGTATCGTCCCTCAGAAAGAATCACCAGACGAAGTTTGTTAATGCAGCAAGGGGCATTTATTGTTACGTATGTCAGGGCAATGACTACAAGTACTTTGGTTATCTTTGTTAAGCGAGTGTGTGTGCTTATACTCCGATAGACTGTTCTACTGCTGTTAGAGGATTTTGTTCTGTCGCATTTGTTCTTAAGAGTGATGCTTATCAAAAGTGCTGTGGCGAGTACTGGCAGTGCAAGTGTTAATGCTGCGTCCAAATAGAAGTAGACTTTATTCAATTCTGAAAACTCTTCCAATACTGTACACAATGACACGTTTTCGTTGACCTGTTTTACAACCGTAACTCTGAAAATGGCACCGTACAAAGCTAGGGCAAATAATGTAAGCATGCCAATCACAATTTTGGCGCGAAACACTGTGCAGAGAGTAACCGCCTTTGACATATAGAAGGCGATGATGTAGTTTTCTACAGCTATGCAGACAACAAACCACGCAGATAGGAAACTGAAAATATTTATATTGAACGCAGTTAAACATTCCATTACGCGGGCAATTATAACAATATCAATTGAATATACGGCAGACATTTTAGATACTATCAGAAACTAATAACACTACCGCGAGTATAAAACTCACTATAAACTAATATCTTGGGAGTTCATGACTGTCTATAAGGCATAAGTTCCGACCTAAATACTGATTTCCATTGACGATAGAGAGTGCTTGTTTCATGAAGGTTAAACATGATATAAGGGGGTAATTTTACGATGTTCGTTTAACGTTTGCTTTTTGGCAACCACAGAGCCGCTTGATCAAATAAAAAGATCACTTTTGTCTACAAGTTGATTTTAAAACACATTCAAGAACAGAATAAGTTAAAATCCCTCTAGAAAATTTGTAAAATTCAAATCTAGGGCAAGACATTTGTTCAGAATGAAACATGTCAGCACCTAATTCATATTTCGTTTTATTTCAGTAGAAACAAAAACTAACCTGAAGACGTGACTTAGGTAGACAATTGCTTGACAAAAGCCTTGCATGTGTATTATCGGAACATCCACCATTTCCAACCATTGTAATAACAATACAAAACTGAAACCACCGTTACAAAATGACAGCGCTGAAAAAGAAACGTACAAGAATAAAAACAAAACACGAAAAGAGCTTTTCTGCATTCAAAATTATACTATTTTTAAGACAATGACCGTATCTCTAATCACCGCCATGCATTCATTTTGTCTTATGAATGTGTTTAACAAATCAAACACTTTTCACTTGTTCATAAATTAGTAATGTAATGACATCTAAAAATTACCATTAGTCAAATCTACAGACGTTTTATTTTTTTGAGGACATTGTCTTGTCTGCTTAAAATATATCTTAACATGGATCTTGTGAAACGTGTAAAGCAAAAATATGAAAAATCGAATTTTATATATAAAAGTAAAAACAAAACTTTTACCATCATATAAATTCACTCATTTGACAGCTCCTGTCTATTTTTGAAACGGTATCGATGACAAGAGAAACATAATAAAGTAGTTGTAGTGGTATCTTTAAAGAGCATTGAACGTGTGTGTGATATTCACAATTTTTTTTTTCATTTAAAATTTAGTATCTATGCCCCTTTTTTCTTATAAATGGTATACAGTCTTTTTCTAAAAACAAACTATTTATCGAAAGTAAGATAACAATGATGGCTGAAAAGTAGAAGCAAAAAAAAAATATGAGCCGTGCCATGGGAAAACCAACATCCGCGCAGACTGGTCAGGATCCATGCTGTTCGCTAACAGTTTCTCTACTTGCAATAGGCTTTGAAAGCCACTATGTTGGTTTTCACATGGCACGGCTCATATGCTGAAATGTCGAAACAACGAAACCACAATATTAGAAGTCGAAAATACGATGATGAAAATACAAAATGATTTCGACATTTCACTATCGTAGTTATGTTGTTTCGATCATCGTAGTTTTGTGATTTCATCATCGTGGTTTCGACTTTTCACTTCTACCATAGTTTCGATATTTCATTTTTTTCAGCGTCGCAGTATCGTTGTTGCGTCGTTTCGAATTTACATTATTCCTCTTATTGATCTAAAACTTAATTTTGGAAAATGCTTTCAATAGTTTAAAGGCATCCGCAATGTAGCACCGTAAAAATATGTTCTCCATGACGATTTGATAATAGAAATTGTATCTGAAATCATTCGTTCACTACCTCTGATTCATGTTGGGAAGTTGGCAGTTACTTGCGGAAACAGGTTTGTACCACAGTGCAAAATCCAGGAACACGGGTTAGGTAAATTGCCCGCCGTTACATAACAGAAATACTGTTGAAAAACGGAGTTAAACACAAAACAAATAAAACCAACAAATGAAATATGTTACTGGCTGAAAGAAGTTTAGAAAAAAAGTGGAGCAATAGATATAAAACAGAAATTTTCTTACCTGCAAGATACAAGTTAGAGGAGAACTTTCTCATTGGCGCCGACAGGAACACAAAAAAGGACATAAGGTTTCCTAGAAAACCAACTGCAAAAATGACTGGCTGAAAATACAGCGTGGCATTTTTAACAATAAGATATAATGCTGTCGATGCCATGTTAAAACCTTTTCTTGATTTGCTGTATGCAAATGACTGTCCTCTGCTGATGTAAACTCTTTTTAAATGCTGCAAAGCGCAAATGAATCTCGCTAACATTGTTAATATTTAAGTCAAAGGTTATTCTGAAGTTCATATGAGTTTATAAGAACTTTTATCGAACTTATCGCACTTCTGATTCGTACAAAAGCTGGATATTAGCACACCTAGCCAAATGAGTCAATATTGTTTCAATTTTAGATGGATCAGTAGATTGACATCTTCAACTGGGAAGCGCCTGTCAAAAACACTCTCCAGGAAGATGATCAGTGCAGGTGGTCGGCCAAAATGCCGCAGTTGTTGTTAATTCCAGCCTTTCATTTCTCTGCTAGCTCTGTTCATTTGTAAGACCGAGCTTTAACATAGTTCTTTTCCTGTGACACCCAATGGTACCCATGACGCTTAACATTTCCCATTTGTTTTTAGAGACAGATAGTGTTTTACTTTTCAAAGTGGCGTATAATCTGTCAATTCACATTCACAATATTTCAACATTTTAAGGTATTAGATACCTAATAGAAATGTTTAAAAAATGTCAATCTCTGGTATATCTTGTTTTACACTGTGTTGCAAATTTTAAACAACTTTTACCGTGCCGTTTTTTTTTTAATTTTGTATAATTTATGATATTTCCTCAAGTTCAAGTAGAAACAAATTTCAAAGTGATGGCCATTGTCCAAAATGTTTGCAGAGACTTTATTATTCAATTAATTTTGATGAAAGAAACGTCAAACTATTGGTAAACAATTATAAAACACAAAAGAGTGCCAGACTGTCACAAAATACGCCCGTCTAAATATTCAGTTACGTAAATTCAAGGGTCAAAATCCAAGAGTGCCTGGGGCAATTTGGGTGGTTATTAAACTTGGCCGAGATATTATACCCAAAAACATTGTCACCAAGTTTGGTGAAAATCGGATGAAAACTGTTCGACTTAGAGGGCGGACAAGGCTAAATTCGCAGTTTTTCGAGTAGTTTAAGGGCCATAATCCAAAAGTGTTTAAGTGTGATTTTGGTGGCTTTCGAACTTGTCCGCGATATTATGCCCACAAACATTGTCAGCAAGTTTCTTGAAGATCGGATGAAAGCTATTCTACTTAGAGAGCGGACAAGGCTAAATTGGCATTTTTTCGCGTAATTCAAGGGCCATAATCCAAGAGTGCCTGGGGCGATTTCGATGATTATCAAACTTGGCCGCGATATTATGCCCACAAATATTGTCAGCAAGTTTGGTGAAGATCGGATGAAAACTGTTCGACTTAGAGAGCGGACATGCTTTTGGACGCCGACCGCACGCCCGCCGCCGTCAGTATCAATTTTTTCTAGGGTGCCTCAAGGAAACGGATTTAATGAGACAGAATTCTAACTCCAACATTGAAAAATTAAGATCAAGTCCTGTGGGACTGTTTAAAATGTCACTTCATTCAAAATAAGCTTGAAGCAGAAGTAAATCCTACCTGCATTTCTTCCACATTGGCAATATGTAATCTAAGGAGTAAAGGCAAAATAGAGAACTTTTACCGCATGTAACTCAATATTTTTAAAGATGTCTAATTCTGCCGGAGGTAAATTCACTTTGAACAGCAAGAAATCGCTTATCAAATAAAAATAAAATCATTTTTGTACAATAAATCAATAATAAATCTTGAAAAAAAGTAAAAACGTACTAGAAAAAAAGGTATATAAGGAAACAAAATTGGTCTCAGTTGGGCTTGAACCTGTGCCCCCTCTTAAAAATTTAAGTCTAAAGTAGGTTTCTGGTAGGAATTGAATACTCTTCAAAAGGAGGTACACTATTAGCACACTGGGCATAACTTTCGCAGAAGCGGTGGTTCCAACGCCGCGGCGGTGGAGGATTCGTCGCAGAAGCGGTGGAGAAATATGGCCGACTGACTATATTTACGCTCTGATCGGTACTTTTTCTAACGAGTGTTTCACGTTTGACTGAAAACAACCAGTGAGACAGGAGCCCACATGTGTATTCTTCCAACCACAAACACTTGTTCAGTGCAATTCTTTGTCATTAATGTAAACACTTCTGTACAGTTTGACGAGGGACTGCCGTTTTTGTAGAATTTCTATCAGAAATGGTAAAATCTTGTACAAAACGACCCCTGAGCACGTTCGCATCAAAATGTAAGTCTGACACTGTCAAGCAGAAACTTTTTCTCCGTAATCGGTGAAGCATACAAATGATCGATCAAAAATCATTCCAACGCAGTGTGCGGTGGGTACAGATGCAACGCATTACGGTGGGTCTTGTTTCTTTAATGTTCGCTATTGACTTCAAATTGGAGTAAACAGCATTTTCCCAGAATTTTGATTGGGTAGGGCCATGAAATCACTTTGACATTAGATAGCAACAGAAACTGAAAGTTTAGAATAAATATGACATTGATTTGCACATCCGTAAATACATAATATCAAGTGACAATATTAATTTTCTGATTTGACCACATGCTACTTCTGCATCGTATGATAAACCAACTTGACTAAAGTACAATACAATTACTAATACGTAACATAATGCCATTGAGCAACTGTGTTACTGATTTAAGACTTTTTACAAGTAGGCTAATTTACCTCTTCTTCAACAATATCCTTTTATTTTTAGACGTTTACCACAGAATCTCAAAGTGTCAAGGAAAAAGTTTAGATTTTTTCTTAGTGACAAGATGAGATTATTTGATTGCCCTTCGTCCGTCGTCCGTCCACGATTTCTTTTGAACACGATAGAGACCTCATTTTTCAACAGATTTTAATCCCTGAAGGAACCAAAATGTTCACCTTATGAACATGATAGCAGTGACATTTTACTTTCGACTTTTACCATACTTACAAACAAATTATGTCACAATAAGATCTCGGTTCCTATTGAAAACCAGCTAGATTCCATCATATGTTCAAGAAATACTACTCTTGAAAGGGGCAAATTTTCTATTCTGACACTCTCAGCCATATAAGGTTTCATTTATGCTTGGATTTAATACAGACTTGCACATATGTGCCCAATCACATGATCGCGCTACGTCATTTTGAGCCCGAAAATGAAAGTGGAAACGTAAACAAAAATTATAAATCAGGGCGTAAGTTTTATTATTCAATATATTGTGCTAATATCGTGTACATCATTCGAAACCTATTTGAAAGTGCTACCCACGGTACTACAATTGTCCCGCCAAAACCTTCTCGTTTTAACACTATTCCTGTTCAACCAGTTTCGACAGTATGCGCTCAATGTGCAAGTCAGTTGAACAGGAATAGCATTAAAACGAAAAGCTTTTGGTGGGGAAATTAGGCACACTGTGCATGGAATGTTTATCTTAATAATCTCTAGGTCAAGTTCGAAACTTTGTCATGTAGGGTCAAAAACTAGGTCACCAGGTCAAATCAAAGGAAAAGCCTGTTATGGCTATACGCCACATTCATGGCCTTATCTTCAGTAATGTTTATCTTGATGATTCTAAGGCTAAGTTTAACATTGAAAGATAAACGGAGAAGCAGAGTACAAACAACTAATTACAGACAAGCAGAAAGAAATGTTACAATATATGAAAGACAAAAACATTTCATTCTCCTGTGAAAACTGTCACAGCGCCAATCAAACATATTAAGAGACCTTTAACTCCTTGTTCTATAGCCAAGAGGACGACAAGGAATCAACTCATCGATATTGTCAGTTGATACTTTGTATATAATACCAGTTATTGATAAGGTAAAAGGAAAATGAAGAAAACCTTCATGCTTTAATATCAATAATCATAATTGAAGTGTATTTAGTACGAAAGAACATGGCATTATTATTTGGCAGTTGATTTAGTAAAATAATTACGGTTTAAAATAAAGCTTTTCGTGTGCGCATCCAACAGAACGGAAGTGCAAATCAACAGTATATTATTACTAAACATTAAGTTTCTGTTGCTGTCTGATGTCAAAGTGATTTCATGGACCTACCCCAATTAAAATCCCAGGAAAATGCTGTTTTACTTAAGTTTAAAGTCCATAACGAACATTAAAGAAACAAGATCCACCGTTATGCGTTGCAATTGTACCCACCGCACACTGCGTTGGAATCATTTTTGGTCGATTTTTTTCATATGCCTGTAATGAAAATTCACCTATTGCGAAGAAATAGTGTTTGCTTGACAGGGCCGTACCTACGATTTGCTGTAAACGTGCTCAGGGGTCGTTTTGTACAAGATTTTACCATTTTTAATGGGAATTCTACAAAAACGGCAGTCCCTCGTCAAACTGTACAGAAGTGTTTACATTAGTGACAAAGAATTGCACTGAACAGGTGTTTCTGGTTGGAAGAGTACACATATGGGCTCCTGTCTCACTGGTTGTTTTCAGTCAAACGTGAAAAGGACATTAGAAAACGTACCGATGACAGCATAAATGGAGTCAGTCGGCCATATTTCTCCACCGCTTCTGCGACGAATCCTCAACCGCTGCGGCGTTGGAACCACCGCTTCTGCGAAAGTTATGGCCAGTGTGTATTAGGTATCTAATACCTTAAAGGACCGGAAGACGAATGCATTAAAGTTATGCAAAGCAATTAAAACCTGTTGTGGTATATCATATTCTGTCTATGTAAGATCGCTGTTCACATAACTATCTTTGAAATACCGGATCATCATTTACAAGTGGCGGCGTAGGGTTGACAGCAACACTACATTATGTATCAAATACCATGTTCAAATCCAATTAACAGTGTCTTTGGAATTTTTGACAACCCCTTTCCGAACAAATAGGAAGGAAGAAAAACGGCTGTAATGCTGTCGATAGCTATTTATCAAGGTGATGTTAATTGTGGCAACGGTTGATTAGCTTATGAAATGGATATTTATTGTTGGTAGAAGAACAATCATGTTAACAAGCAGTTTAGGTGTACGTCAACAAAAATTTTAAGTTTGTTTTAAATAAATGGGAGGTAATTTGTTGGCCAACGGTATGCATAATACCGTAAAACATCTAAATAATGCCTGCTTAAGCTTCGAATGATGATATTAATGTTTTGTGATAAACAAAATAATTTTCCTAATAAACGTAAGAATATCACGTGTTTAAAAAACACGTGAAAAATCGTTGAGGATACTCTCTGGGGTTAAACAAAAAAAACTGCTAATTGGTTAAGAATATCACATGTTTAAACAAGAAACTGCTAATTTCCAGAAAGTGTACTATTATCTTACTGACGCACTTGTAAGAAACAAATAAAAGGACTTTAACAAAATAATTTTCCTAATAAACGTAAGAATATCACGTGTTTAAAAAACACGTGAAAAATCGTTGAGGATACTCTCTGGGGTTAAACAAAAAAAAAAACAGCTAATTGGTTAAGAATATCACATGTTTAAACAAGAAACTGCTAATTTCCAGAAAGTGTACTATTATCTTACTGACGCACTTGTAAGAAACAAATAAAAGGACTTTATCAATTTCGAAGCAAACTGAGAATTCCCCTTTGAAGAATAAATTGATATACGGTAATTAAAATGTATGGCCAAAATGGCCAAAATATTTCCCGTAAAAGTATTTGTGAGCAATTTTTTTCCCAGGCTGAAATTCAATTTGCTGCTACTTACAGTCTCTCTCATACTTTAGTTTCATGTTCGCAGAGGTTTACCTAACTGTACGTTATAGAGAGCGGTTAGCACGAGATTTCCTTCTGTGTGTCATGTTGTTCTACAGTCTCGTATATCTTTTCAGTTAGACGGAGCATTCTTATTAGTTGCTAGAAACATTATACATAATTTATTTTAAGTCGATTGTGAAGCAAGTTCTACAACTTATGTTAATCACTCTCGACACCTCATTCCTGATGGAATCTATCGCCACGAGGGTATGAGAGAAGAGAAACCAGTTTCCCTTTTAATGCTGAGCGTCAGGCAAGGGAGCTACTGGTACCATTTTTCACGTCTTTGGTATGACGCGGCCAGGGATCGAACCCACGACCTCCCGCGCTCGAAGCGGACGCTGTACCACTAGGCTATCGAGGCAGTTAGTATGTTGATTTCATATACACTGATTTAATTTGTACGTTCTTGGTGCATTCTAAAATAATATTGTTATCGATTTGCTGTTTGTGCGATTGGAGCATAAATTATTCATATTATTATGTACTTAAACTTTTAATGAAAATTAAAGATTATGTAAGGATGCTTCGGAGAATATTGTCTGTGCTGTGTGATGTCATTTCATGTGTACATGATACCTTGAAGTAATAATATAACGATAGGTTAGCATCACTAATAAAATACGTAAAGATGATAAACAGTATTGAAGTTGTGATCGTACAATATAATGAATATATCATTATGCAAATTCGTATTTTTCTCCTAGTTTTCATTTTTTTTTCATTTTACAAAGCTTGTTTAGTACCCCACTTTTGCATTTCTAAGGGGCCAGTTACATTTAATGTTTTTTCCCTTTATTAACGCAGCTATATACCTTTCCGAGTGTACAATAGAAAGTATATGAGTCAACAATAATAATTTGGTTATTTTCGAGAAGTCAAGGACCTTATTATTCGAGTGAATTTTACACTCTCTAACTTGATTGAGGACTAAGTAAAATCCAGTGCTCTTTAGCTACATTTGTAAACTGATAGCTTAACCTCGCCTCCAGAGAAATGGGAAACATCATGTGAGCTATAACATAGTGGCTTTGCGACCAGCATGGATCCAGACCATCCGCGCAGTTCGCTAACAGTTTCACTAAATGCAATAGGCTTTTAAAGCGAACAGCATGGATCCTGACTAGACCGCGCGGATGCGCAGGCTGGTCTGGATCCATGCTGGTCGCAAAGCCACTATGTTGGTTTTCCCATGGCACGGCTCATGTGACGTCAAGTTCTATAGCATTAATGCTAAGTTTGATGCTTTGAAAATAAGATAATTGCTTTTTTGTTAATCATTTAATTTCGTGGGCATGCAATTTCATTGTTTTGTCCAAAAGGGCTTTGCCATGCAGATATGAATTGGTGGATTTCAGCTGTTCAAGAACAAATTTCACACGACGTATTAATTATTTCAAAGTTTTGCGTTTCATTTAAAGTATGGTGAGTTCAATTCTGTACCGGTAAAGTTTTGGCCCATTTAAACTACCTTCTGTCATTGTCTTGTATGAAAAAGATGCAGTTTGATTGTAAAATCCGATGCTGGCCACGGAAGGTCGATTCTATCAGTTTTGCGATGAAGTGGTCGAATGTCAAGTCATGGGACCTAAACTTTGAAAACTAATTCCAATCAATAATTTGATCGAGAACCAATTGACCTACATCCTTCAGAATCAGCACGGTAAATGGGCGGATGTCCCATATAGTTTTTTAGGTCAGCAATTCAAAAATCCAAGTCACAGGAGCCTGTACTTTGAAAACGTGTTCAGCTAAATAACTTCAGAACCGAACCATTTGAACTATACCCTTCAGTCTTCATAGCGCCATTTACCTTGGTTATTTTCTCGAAATTACGAGATATTCTTTTATGATGAAACTATTAAATAAGATGCGGAACGTGTATTTTTCTACAATGCTCTGCTAAATGTAAGTTTAATGATCTGTTAGCAGTTTTTGCTAGTATCTAATTTATGTTTGTCAGTCAATATAACTTTGAGAGCTGGAACTTTCCTACCGGAAGGACGTGTTGCCCTCGACAAGACCCACGTATTCAACATTTTTTTAAAATGTGGCTATTCTCTACACAATAGCCACCGTTACTGGGGGGGGGGGGGGGGGGGGGAGAGAGAGTTTTGAGTACTTTGATTGGCAAGCGCGTGCGACATAATGTGACGTAAATGCAGCTTTCTTTTACATCGTCTTTTCGAGGAGGAAGCACATAAAAATTTGAATCGATATTCACTTGCTTAAATCTTCAGTGTGTGGAAATATCGACAAGGTATGAAGTTATTTGATAATTTGTAACATATTAAAATAAACTTTAAAGTGATTTTTGCTGGATGACTTTTTATTGTCAGGATTAAGATGGATTTGTTTGGAACCTCTGTTCAGCCGTGTCGGGCGCTGTAAAAATTTAGGCCTTGAGCAAAAAGAAAACAAAATAGAGCATGAATTTTAATTTCATAAATTTCTGCTAGCTGCATTATGTATAATATATATAATATGTCGGCTGAAAATATAAACCTGGAGGTAGAAAAAGATTCTGTGTGGGCGGGCGCCGTATGCGGCCCCAACCCTCGTCCCCAGCCCGTATAGCCAAGCGATGAAGCGTGTAGTATAAAGTCTGTCAGCCATACTATATGGAGTTAAATTAATTTGATACCGGGCACGCATTTTTTCATTCCTATGTATGCATTGTAAGATCACGTGGTCGCTCGGCCTTGTAATTGATCGTTAACCTATGAATATATTCTAGACTTACAGTAATGTATATTTTTTTTTAATTTTCGTTTCATGATGTATAATGCTACCCGTCTGCACGATCTGGTTGAGGGGCAAAGGACGAGAGGAGCTCGGAAGAGGGCCGCGGCTGCACAGTTGGAGATTGACACACGCACCGTGACCAGTACTAGAGCTACCAGGTCACAGAAGTGGAATGACATGGGCTGTCAAGTAGAGGCTCCTATTTCTGATCCTTTGGTGGATCGTAGGGATTGCATTACATCCGGACCTAATACTATTACTGGATCATCGGATAGTGGTGTTGGTGCGAGATCCGGGGAAGCAGAATTTAACATTGTATTGGTTGTGCTATTTCATATCAATACATTTTAAACCTTCTGTGTGTTGTAGAAATCTTCCCCAATAACAGAACGTCTAATGTTCGGTCGGTCGGTCAGTTTCTATAAGTGCTCTAGTTGTACGATTTCGTGACTTAGAAACTAGGTAATGATTCATACACTTATGCCATCATTTTTGGGATACTTTCAGAACGGATGTCGCTTTCTACCGTATGTCAAACAAACATTATTCACATTTTAATTCACTCGGTATGTAAAACACTATCTCATCTCTCATTGAAACAGCTATCATTTACACAGGAAATGTAACAAGGCTGTTTCAATACTGACTTCCAAATAATAATCTTTTTTTCAACGGTGTAACTATTCTATTCCAAATGTTCTACCTTTAGGGGTTAAAATAGCCCATCCACTCAAAACATGTTTTGATAACTATAATATTATCAAAATAACTAGATTTTAGATATCAAACAAGTGAATTAATTTCGTAATTTCATATCTTTTCAGGGACCATAGTATTTTGCATTCAGTTTAGATTAAAGACACTGTACTTACAAATATAGTACATTCACTGATTATGTCCTAATCAGAAAGATTTGGTGTATGTATTTCTTTTATCATAAATGCCAATTTAAGCTAAATTGTATCAGTTTGACTTTTCCCAAATGTAACATACAACACAAAGTGTCCAAATTAGAGACTTAACAACATTCAAAACAGGCAAACGATGACACTTTTACTTTTATGCTTTTATTTTCATATTGAATAAAAATGTTTACTTAACATGTGGCCATTATTCCTTTTGTGGACTAAACAATGTTGTTATATTGATTTATTGGATGTCAACAAACTACTGTAAAATGATAATGCCTGTTTAAATCACTGTGCATATAGCACAGATAAGCATATGTTTTATGATTTCAGCTTTTAAAAAAGTTAAATATTTATATATATGTAATTAATTGTAGATGTTGTAAAATACGTGTGATAGCTGAATAGTTGTGTACCACTAGTCACTCACCTTTCATGGATTTTTGACAGAAATTAGTTTTCGCCAAAAACGTGTGGGTTAGTCCCGAATGAACCTGCTACATATGTTACCTACGTTTTAAGGGTCGTCGTTCAGTTACATATCTAATTTATTAATCTTCGTGTCTACTGTATGATTCATGCGCATTTGGTTTTGAAAAGCACCTGCTCAGTCGTTTTCTGCAGATTGCAATATTGAAATGAAACATAAGCTGCGATTCATACATAACCAAGGTTACAGTGAACGTTAAGTAATTAAAAATCAAGGATTTTGTACTAGTTTTATCGTAGACTGGCGATTTTAAGGCAGTGACATTTGTATTTTAAAGGCATTTGTGATTTGATAGGAACTGTGAACAACTAGTTACGGATTTACGCTAAATAGCCAGAGGTCAGACTGAATTATCAACTAGAATTATCAGTTGATTTTCATTGTTATTTATTCAAAGTTGCTGACGTAATTTCTGATGTAAACAAACACTGCAAATTCGTTCTCATAGCACATAAAAACTAACACAGTTTCAACATGAGCACTAAAATAAACGTTATTCTTGATAATACATGTTTCATCTGTTTCTGTGACCATAACTATTTTAAGTATCTCTTTTACTGTGGGATGGAATTACTGGTCTGTGTATTTCTTATTTAATTGCATTAATGAACAACATAAAGGAGACTCGGTGCCAATATTTTTTGTTGTAGTAAGTATCAATGTTTTAAATTTCGAATTCTCACAAAAATATCAATACTCGTGTTTTAAAAAGTAGTAATAAGCACTAAAAAGTATTCATTCAAAAGAAGATCTGTACTTAAACGTTTATATATAATTTTAAAAACATTAAAACTAGTAACTACCTTTATTTAGTTTCGGTAACGTAATACTATGTTTCAGAAATATAACAAAAAGCAGATACACTATGATATCCATATACAGCATATGAAAGTACTATAATCTGACATTAGATGTATGAAAGTAAAGTAAGTTGCAAGAAAGTACTGTTTTGGAATCAGAACACGTTTAGAACACGCCAGTGGTTTATTGAGCTTAACCCTTATCATTCTGGACACGACTGATTCAGCCTTTGAGATCAGTGTAGATCATGATCTGCACTGTTCGCCATTCAGTCAGTATCTTTTTGGTAGGCACCCCTTTTAACAATATAGCAGGATAAGGGTTATATATAATATATTTGTTATACCTTGATATTATTAGGCTATTTAACATTGTTCTGTACAATACGGAGATATACTTGGACGAGTACCCAGCTGAGAAAACCATATTGGACGAGCCGCTAGGCGAGTTCAATATGGTTTTCTCAGCTGGGTACGAGTCCAAATATATCTCGTATTTTTTTATTCTATATCTATTTTATCTTACTATAATAATAGTTTAAATTAAAAATGTTTTACTGAATATTGTATTCCTGCCTTTTCTAGTTTTTCCCAGCTTGGTATATGTGCAAATATATATTATACAGAACAATGTTAGACCTTAAATAACTTTTTTATCCTATATTTATTTCACTTCGTACGTAATTCATTGAATGCTGTTTTTTTCTGCGTATCATCATTAAAGAAAGTATATGGTGCAACCTCCCTCCAACAGCCATTTGGCGATTTGGGTGGTAATAATACTTGGCTGAGATATTATGCCCACAAACATTGTCAGCAAGTTTGGTGAAGATCGAATGAAAACTGTTCGACTTAAAAGAGCGGACAAGGCTAAATTCCCCGTTTTTCGAGTAATTCAAGGACTATAATCAAAGAGTGACTGGTACAATTTGGCTGGTTATCGAAATTGGCCGAGATGTAATGCCCACAAACATTGTCAGCAAGTTTGGTGAAGATCCGACGAAAACTGAGTGATAGAGCAGACATGTTTTGGATGCTGACCGCAAAAAAAAAAACTCAAATTAAATCCAGATATAAAGACGCATAATCAAACTCTGTACATAGAGCGCCTACTTTATCCGATTTACATTCGGAACATTTTCACGAGTTTTGGGCTTTATCGTATGTTTAACATGGGACTGTTGAACCGTCCAAATACAGAAAATACAGGATTTTTTTTTGTACGCGCGTGCGTCCAAATACAGAAAATACAGGAATTTTGTACGCACGTGCATCCAAATACCGTAATATATTGTACGGTCACGTGTTACAAATGAACGTTCGCGATTGGATATATAAAATAGGTATAGAATAATGTGTGATATAACATGATTTATTCTGTAGTAATATCAGCTCATTTACTGATAAAACATTTCAACTTGGATTGAAACATAATTACTTTAAATATGAATCACAAAAGTAACCAACAATATGACCTATTATATCAAACAACATACGGATAAGTGACATACGTCACGAATCCCGTACAAACCCAGTCTATAACTGTCCAATTCCCCGTCCACCAGTGTTAAGCAAGTACAATGAAAATGAGTATAGAGGACTTGTATGTATAGATTTTGGCATTATTACAGACATGTTAAAGCGCTAATTAAGGGCCTCTAAAGCGATCTGACAATTGATATATCTAAAGATATTTTGATATGCAGCTTCAAACAAGACAAATAAAAGATACAAGTACCACGGACGAATTATCTAATTTAAAAGTAATAACAAATATTTATGTAGCATGAACTTATTTTAGATGGTTGAAACTGTATATGTTTTTCCCGTTTGTGCAGTCAGATAATACTTTTGTCCTTAAAATAAGATCGTAATTTTCACCTCAGAAATGCAATTAGCATTTACACATAACTTTTATAAACCCTTTATCAGGACAGTATTCGTAAGAAGGCTTTAAAACTTAGTTACGGGCATATTGTTATGGAAACACATGGACATTAATTGTGTATACTATTTTTTCCATTTAGAATTGAGAGCATTTGCCACGGGGTACCGAAGCTAAACTTCCCTATTGACAAGCTTTATATAAACGGTCGTGAAGTAAAAATTCCTCCGTGGTGTATTGGTCAGGATGGTAGAAAGATTTTTATTACCGAGGCAACCGGGATCGATTCCTTACCAAGACATTAAAATAGTTAAGATACAAAAACTCATATGATTATTTCATAATATGACCAAACTTCAATTTAAAAGAACGATCATTTTTATCCAAATTCTGGAGTTCAATGTCTTTAATTTTAAAAGATGAAACATTGCAAAACTGATTTTAAAATGACATTTTCTCCGTTCACTCTTAAATGAAAGTGGCAATTTCATTTTATCTTTGCTTTTCCATCGTTTGAAAATTAACTATGTTATGTTATATGTAAGATAAGAAAATAATATATGAGCCGTGCCATGGGAAAACCAACATAGTGGCTTTGCGACCAGCATGGATCCAGACCAGCCTGCGCATCCGCGCAGTCTGGTCAGGATCCATGCTGTTCGCTAACAGTTTCTCCAATTCCAATAGGCTTTAAAAGCGAACAGCATGGAGCCTGACCAGACTGCGCGGATGCGCAGGCTGGTCTGGATCCATGCTGGTCGCACACCCACTATGTTGGTTTTGTCATGGCACGGCTCATATGTTGTAAATGTAATGTATTTTAGGCGAAAATAAACTGTAAAATCACCTGCAAAATACTTAAATCAATATAAGGTAATTTCTTTTATGACTGTGACCATTGAAGAGCTACGATAATTATTATAATACCTCTTCCACACATACATATTTGATCGAATTAATGGTCATTGGGATAAACCCGCAACCGAAAACCTCTCGTGGTAATTCAATTTCCTCTATATTAACATTTGAATTATTCAGTTTTCTCTATGATTATATAGACATAGTTAGGGAGCCATGTACTACCATGTTAACGAGCACTTGATTTATTAATCTATATTCCACGAAAGCTTTATAAAGTTGCCCTCGAGTCTGCATTTATTTCAATAATCAGTATTTATCCAGATTAATAAAACACTGTTATATATCTTGCGTAACAATCATACATGGGTTACTCAAATTATAAAAGTCGTTTTACTGGATAAAATTGTGTCGCTTAATCCAACAAAATTAAAGGAAATTATGAGTAGAGGTTCTAGCTACGTTAGTGCGCTAAATACTTACGTTTTTGTCTATATGTTAATGCATTATATCAAAGTAGTTATGTACAAGAACGTTTTTCCGATAGATTCTTAAGGACCTCGGTGGCTGAGTGGTTAAGGTCGCTGACTTCAAATATTTTGCCCTTCACCGATGTAAGTTCGAACCCCACGCGGGGCTTTGAATTCTTCATGTGAGGAAACCATCACCCAGCTTGAATATAGGTCGGTTGTCATACATAGGTGCTCGCTTGTAATGAAATATATGATATTCTTTATTTGTAATAAGCCATTTATGGCCCATGAACAAAGCATCAATATAAAGAACATAGGTAATACAGCGAGTCACATTATACAATATATAAAATACAACACATTATGCAATACATAAAATACAACACATTATACAATATATAAAATACAACACATTATACAATATATAATTGTGTCGGTGCGACGTTAAACCCAAGAAACAAACATACATAGATTCTGAACGGGTTGTGGTACTGTGCGGAAGTAATTACCTGAGCAAATGGAACATTGTAAACTTTGGTGTATATATAACCACTATACTGACATTTTATTCTAAGCATTGAATTGAGAATTTGACAAATATCGCTGCATTAACATTTTTATATAAAAAATAACTACACTTTATACATGTACACGAATTGATAAAAAATACAACTGGGTTAAAATTGTTCCAGTGTACTGTGCGTCTTTATTTGTCTTACCTGCCTGCACAACGTTTGTAATTACGAAACCAAAAATACATGTCCAGAACTACATGTCAATCTTTTATATGTTTTCTAAATAATATTTTGAATAACATTTTGAAAAGAATAAGCAGTTATAAAGTTATCTTGTGAGTAATTTCTTCAATTTGTTTCCTTGCAAACGTTTTAGATAATAAGTAGATTTCAATTAATCTCCCAAGCAACAATAGAGAATTTCTAAGAGTCCTAGGTTCAAATTTTGTTTAAATAAAACGAAATGAAATATGACAAGAAACAAGCAAAATTAATAAAAGTACAAGGACAAATATCAAATAGGGAATGCCATGTTCTAAAAACGCAGCCTCCCCAAAACGAAACCCACAGCACGCAGACGTGCACACAGACACACACACACACACACGCGCATACAAAGCAAACAAACGAGGACAAAACGAACAATTATTAGGAACACAGTGGGGCACCGCCTTGGAACGGTCAGTGGCTAAAACACCACTGGGGAACTTAAACCATTTTATGGTGCGCGCCCAACCTCACTCTTACCCCCACCATGTTCTAAAGACACGGGGCAGTGTAAATAAAAGTAATACCCGTCAGGTGAAGCATTATATTCCATTTAAACTAAAACCTAACAAATAATATCAATTATAGGAGTAATGCATTCACCAGACGGACAATATGAAACTTACATACCTAGCAAATGTTACGATTTTTAAATTCCGGATGTTGCAAAAACTTACATGACATTCTTCTGTGCAAACAAAGCAAAAATCTTAAACTTTTTTTCAAATTTATATTGAAGACTAAAATTATAATTTTAAGGGATACTTTGATACAGAACTACTCGAAAGCCTAACAAAATGATATATTACATAAACATATGCTTAAATTTAATAAAAGCGTCTAGGGTAAAGTAGTTGTAAAAAAATAAGAGTACAAAGGTGACAAGAAGCATATTTACCTGAAAGAATTAAAACAAAAGGTGGAAATGCACTGTTTAAAAGTTTGTGTGTTTTTAAAAAGACGTAGCTCAAATTGAAATCAAGTGTCAGTTTCTGACTGGAATTAATATTTATTAAATTGTTATTTTTGGAGCTGTTATGATATTATTCGATGGTCTTTGTTTCATTTGGTCACACTGTGGACTAGGGCTAGTGCAGGGTCGCAGCTGTTTAAAACCCAAAGTATCTGTGGTCTAGAGAGATTGAACAAATTCCTTTCTTTATATATTTTTCTTTTATTCTGTTTCTCTGTAAGGAATCAGTCTTATAGACATTTTTTTCAATGTCCCAAAACAAAGGGGCCTCCGCGGCCGAGCTGTTAAGGATAAGCTGATTAAGAGTCATTTCGAAGTACACTTCCTTGAGTTTTCAGCCTCATGAGGAAGCCTCTCAGCTCCGGTTCATGCAAAAATCAATGCCTAGTGGTAGGTGCACTTTGCATATTTCTTCACAATTTGCTATATAACATAAATTGTGTCGTAGTTACTCTAAAACAAACAAAAAATGTCCCACAATAATGGCTAGCAGTCGTCATAAGCCTTTTGTGAGGGAATTAGATTCTTTTTGCATACATGTTGTAATGTTGTTAGTATAAAATGTTATTAACGTTTGTTTGATAGAAAATAATTCAAATTCGATACCTTATCGAATGCATTGGACAACGAATTAAAATTAGCTTTTATTTTATAGATTGAGCCGACTGCCGATAAATAAGTTGCCGACATATTTTCATTCATACCTGCCTGCACGGCATGTGAAAGTCAAAAACTGTTGAAAAAAAAAAACAATAATCTCTGAGAATATTCTCAGTCCGAAACAGTCTTTATATTCAGTTTCTTTCCTTCCTAAAACTGCATCAGGCGTTTATTGTTCTCTATGAACAAAGCTTAATTTACGACAGGTAAACCGCTCATACAACGTTCAGGTACATGTATCGTATTTCAATAATTCAGTTAATGTAATGCAATTTATAGTGTTTTGCCATATGATATGTATCTTTTACAAATGTTTCCGGAACTTCCTGACTGATTCATGATTGTTTGCTTTAGCTTTTTCAAGAGCACATCAGCACGCGCTGTTACACAATTAACTTAAGTGCATGGAGATCTAGATTTAAAGTTGTATATTTAATTGTCTTATTCTATAAAACCGTTTATTGACACCTCGTAACTGTATTGTAGGGGGTCTCTGTGTTAGATTTTTTTTCAGACTATTCATAGCCCGGTACGCAACAAGATTTCAAGATTTCAAGATTTATTCATATACACTCAGTACATTTTACATGTAACACATGAGGTACAAACAAATATACATACATTGCGAGGCACATACAAACATAAGATACAATAAATAAAACGAAGTTTTGTAATTCTTTAAACTGGCAGTCACTATTCTAGGTTCGTATAAGTGTAGTAGACAGGAGAAGGAACTTTCTTTTAAAAGAAAAAGGGAGAATTAGTCCCAGCTGTTACTGTTTACGATGAACAATTAAACAATATCGAAATGATTCGTAAATAATAATAACTCCAAAAATAGTATATAAAATTGTTACATTGGGTGGCTGTACTACTGGCTGGATGAATGGATGGATGGGTGGGTAGATGAATGGATGGATGTGTGGACGAATGTATGGATAGATGGATGGTAAACGTAATGCAAGCATTCGCAACTGTGTGCCTTTGTTAATCTTACCGAAACGAAACTATAAGACCAACAATAATTGATACTTGCGTATACTGCGTAAAAGAACGTATCCAGCTGTGTTAACCTTGCACGAAACGAAAACACAAGGTCAACTGTGGATGAATATATACTTTGGATACATATATTACAGAAGTACACGCTGATCATTTAATTAGAACTGCATGCAACAAAGATACAGTATTGGATGTCAACATAATAAATACTTAAGCTAAAGAACAAAAATATACACGCATACAAAATAACACATTTGATACGTATTACTGAAATCTGACTATAATTTCTTTCACAAGCATACATAACTTTTTATATGTAACAAAATTTCCAGGATTAGTATTCATTAATTTTTCAAACTTAATGATATTGGTGTTTTTATAAAAATATTTGTTAATGTGTCTTTTTCTACTGTTATTAAACATTGGGCATTCTAGCAAATAATGAAGTTCGTCTCCGATATTTCCATTACATAACGTGCATTTTCTTAGTTCCAACGGTATTCTTTGCCAATTTCCGATTTCTACTGGTAATCGGTGATTTCTTGTTCTAAACTTGATCATAAAACTCAAATATTTGTGAGGTGATTTAGTAAGATACTGTTCAAATCCAAATTTATTTTTGAAAAGTCTGTATATTTTACAGCTCGGAGAATTATACAAGCCGGAGTACCATTCATTTACGAATATATCTGAAAGTTTCTGTCTTACAGCCTCTGCTAACCAATTAACATTTGGGAAATCATGAGATAGCCAAATATTGTACATTCCACATTCTATAAGTATTGTTTTGATACAGTGCAACCCTGGAAGTTAATATTTAGGTTCGTATCAATATGATTATATTTACTCAACATAATAGCGTACATTTCACTTGATAATTTACCTTGGTCTGAGACAATTAATTTAGCCCAAAAAGAAAGCATTTTTACTTTGATATCAACTGCGATAGGTTTAACACCGGTCTCGCCATAAACAATAACATTTGGTGTACTTTTTTTGAGGTTAAGGATATGCTTTAGGAATTTCAGTTGCACTCTTTCAATAACGTCTATATTACCAGAACCCCAAATTTCAGATCCGTACAATAAAATAGGTTTAACCATTTTGGCGAAAAGATCAATCTGTATATCAATTGGCAAACAAAGATTTTTTGATCTCTTTATTAGAGCATACATAGCTTTCGTAGCTTGTTTGGCAATATCTTGTTTAGTTTTATAGAAAGATCCCGATCTGGAAAACAGGATACCAAGATACTTATATTCAGATACCATTTCAATAGGAGTGTTCTTGCACTTAAAATCATATTTGCGTTGTCTTCCTTTAGAAAATACAAGAATTTTTGTTTTGGTTGTGTTTAACTCTAGCTTCCATGCATCGCAATACTCACTATATATATTCAGTATTAATTGTAGATCTTCAGAAGACTCTGCCAACAGAACAGTGTCATCTGCGTATAACAAAACGAAGAGTTTTAGAAAATTAATGGCAAGTGATTCTCTTTCATGCTTACTACAAGTAACATCCGATACTCGATTACAGTTTTGAATAAAAGCACTTAGGTCATTCACATATAGGGAAAAAAGCAAGGGAGATAAATTTTCCCCTTGACGTACTCCAACATTACAAGGGAAATAATCTGACCGCAACCCATTTACAAAAATACATGACTTCGCGTTTTCATAGATATTTTTAACCACTTGTAAAAATTTACCATTTATACTGTTTAAAATCAGTTTAGACCAAAGTCCGTCTCTCCACACGGTATCAAAAGCAGCTTTTAGATCTACAAAAGCGCAAAATAACATCCTTTTGCTGTTTTTTAAGATCTGAATCAACGAATTTAAAACAAATAGATTATCTGACGTAGAATATCCCCTACGGAAACCAGCTTGAGATCTATCAATGATGTTATTTTCAGAGCAGTATTTCTGGAGTCTGTTATTTAGTATTAATGTAAAAAGTTTCCCTAGGCAGCTCAGAAGAGTGATTGGGCGGTAATTTGCTGGATCTGTAGGGTCTCCTTTGTTTTTGAATATTGGATTAATCAGACCAACAGTCCAAGTCTTTGGTACCATTCCCCTATTAAAAATAATATTAAAAAATTTAAGCAGTATTTCTTTAATTTTTGGGCGTGCATACTTTATGTGTTCATTTAGGATAGTATCATCTCCACAAGCCTTGTTGTTTTTTAAATGTTTAATAGCAATTTCAATTTCATCCATGTTGATGGGAAGGTTTAGCATCTCATTAGTTTCGGGATGTAGAAATTCAGTATCATTTGTATTTCCTGCTTGATGATCATAATTTAAATTTTTAAAGTAATTGTGCAATTCATTTATTTCAGCACTTACATTTCTACCCTTCTTTCCCTTAAGTATCTTCCAAAATTTTCTAGGTGAATCTGCTTTGAGATTTTTAAGTTTTTCAGCGTTTGAAGCCATAAAATTCTTAAAAGTTTTATTTAGAACAGACTTGTAACTTTTACTTTGAACTTTCAGATTGAGTTTATTTTCATCAGTGTTTCTTAGTTTGTATAAATACTTGGCAGATTGGAATCTTCTTCTAGCAATATGACAGTCCTTGTTAAACCACTCTTTATCTTTGCTTTTATTTGTGTTAGTAGTTTTTAAAGTATTCATATACCTAACACCAAATGTCATTTCTGCACTTTCAGTAAGTAAATTTGAGATATCATCCGCTATTTCATTAAGTAAATTTTCTGTTTCATTCTCTGTATTTTCTAAAGTCAACAATTTTCTATGTATATCCAAAATTCTATTTTCTTCTAAATTTTCGAGATATATATTCGCTTTCTCATGGTCCCAAACGGTATATTTAACAAAGTTCTTCTTAGACCCTCTGTCAACAAAATTTATGTCAAACTTTAAAGTTAAAGATACTGGACAGTGAACATCTGAGTATAACTCACAAAAATCGTGCACCACCAAACATTCAACAGACTCAAACATGCTACTGGTACAAATAAAATAATCAACCGCGCTGGCGTTTTTACATGTAAGTATACCATCAAAATCCCCTCTCGTTCTTCCATTTAATATAAACAGATCGTTTGACTGCAAAAAGTCTATAAATCGATACCCATAATTATTACTATTTTTGTCAGTATTGTTTCTATGGTACCTAATATTTTCATTTTTATCAAACTTAGCTAGGGTTTCATTAATTTCAAAATATAAATCATCGAGATCATTTGCGTGAAAAATGTCATAATCAACTTCAACAGTATCACTAATTAGCTTTGTCCGCGAATTCCAGTCGCCAAACAAACAGATATTGGAGCATGTTTCAGAATATTTATTAATTTCAAACTGTATTTCTGAAAAAGGATCGGCAACTGAAAAATCAGAATTTTCTGGTGGTATGTATACAACACCATACAGTATATTCTGATTTTTGATTATTTGATTTGAAATTTTGAACCACAGCACCAAATTACTATCGTTTTCATAAATTGTAATATAAGGACTTAACTCTTTCTTTACACAGAGAGTAATACCCCCTGATTTACGTTTTGCGACATTTTTTCTATATTTGAAAAACAAATCAAAATTGTCAAACTCTACAGTGTCCAAACTATCTATTTTGGTTTCTTGTAGACCGATAATGTCATAGTTTTCTATAAAAGAGCAAAATTCCGGACATCTTTGTTTTGACTTTAGCCCGCAAACATTAATCGAACAAATACGTATATCAGCCTTATATCTGTTTGCAGTGCGTGTATTTTCTATTGTAAAATCATCGGTCACAGAGACACTTGCACGGGGATCAGGAGAAAATTGTTTTTCTTCATGTCTATCCTATTGATTGGTAGACATCACGTGACTGTCTATCGTCTGCTCCATTGTCGACTGTGAATCACAAATATTTTGCTGAGGCCCGACAGGCATTTTTAATTGTGTTTCGTCATCATCACCTTCATCGTCCCCATCACGAACACGTTTCACAAATGTGTCTTCTAGTGGGGAGTTTGCTTTATGCTTGTTTTGTTGCTCATGTTTTCTTAGTGGTTCGAATCTGTTACTTACGGGTGTTTCAAAAACAAGCATGTTTTGATGTGTTGTTCTAGCACTATTATTTGTTGTTGTGTCTTCAGACCTTTCTCGTCCTGGGCTGTGTTTCCAAGAGTCTGCACTATCGTCCTCCCTAGTCCTTGGACGAAACCATTTATCCTTGTCAATATCATAAACATGGTCATTTACTGTTAACTTGTCATATTTTAAGAATGTTTTGAAGCCTGATCTACTTTTGTACTTTCTCAAAATAGGGAACAATTTCCTTCTTCTTTGTTCAACATCTCTTGGAAAATTTTCATTTATATAGTAACGACCTTTTCTGCTATTAATTTTAATACCAGCTTGCCTTATTTGCTCCCTCTGACTGGAATTTTCAAAAGTGACTAAGATTGGCCTAGGCCTAGGACCCCTGACTTGGCCTATCCTGTGTGTTTTCACAAATGTTATATTGTCTAACTGTATATTTCCCTGTGTATTTATGTTTGAATCATTTACTATGTGTGTATTTATAAACTCAGTGATTGTCTCTGCACATGATTCAACCGGATTTTCTTCTGTGGGAATGTGCTCAGGAATACCTTGGAATAATAGATCATTCTGCAAGGCTCTGCATCTCATTTCTGTGATGAATTCTTTACTTTCTCTATTTTGGTTCTTCAAGTGATCTACACATTTATGTAAGTAATCATTTTCTACTTTCAGATCAGATATTGATTTAGAACAGTTCTGTTTATGCCTTTGTAGGTCATCACAAAAATCACTCATTGATTGGCAAGACACTTCAACATCTGTCAATTTTTCTTTTATTAGATTATTCTCACATTTTAGGTTTGACAGTTCCGAGTTCAAACTTGAAATACTGCTCTCAATATTAGTCAGTTTTGATACACTATGTTCGATGTGTGAGAGCCTGCTGTCCATTTTGTGGAACATTTCAATTAATATTTGTGTATTTGGGTCAGGGGGTACTACAGAATGGTGAAAAGGTGCCATGAACGCCGGAAAACCAGGCGGCGAGTTCTGTACATTCACTGGCATGGTCATAGGCGAAGAAGAGTTAGAATAGTGTTGTCCACTAATAACACTTGAAATGCTTGAAATGTTATCAGATTGTGAGGAATTTACCCCACCCACTGTATGACTGCTAACCGCGGTACTTTGTACACCAGCCGTTTGCTTATTTTTACCCATTTTACTATTCACAGCGCTTTGTTTGATGTAAGTCTATGTAACTGTATGTTTCTGTGTATATTCACTTTCGTTCGGACGTATGGTGACTCTGTAGAGCAATATTTTGATGTTTTCTTCTTCAAAATTTTCAAATTGCGGCCATCTTTTTTCGCACCTCGTTTTCGTTTTCGTTTCAACATAATTGATACTTGTATCTTGCTCTTCCTGTATCATTTTACATTCTCGGCGTGTACTTTAAGTGAAAAACAATAATTTAAACGGTGGTCTACCGGTTAAGGTGTCGGCCGCTCAACCCGGGATCGTGGGTTCGAGCCCCATTAGTGTCACGATCATGTCTTCTCATATGACACCAGTACTGGTTTTGTCAGGAAGCGGACTCAGAGAGTGGTTCAAATAAGCTTAAAGCTTCCATCAGAATCGAGCTAAAATAAATTAGTATAAAATTAAACAAAATCAAAAAACAAAGAAGTATTAATTAACTGAAGAAACTTTTGTCTCTACGGGACCTGTATAAGGAATTTAATTTACTCAGCATATTACACGTTTTTTCACCTGATTAAATTACAGTACAGTAGTAACTTGGGGTTTTAAGGGAGATCGTAGAAACTTACTTGCTAACCACGGAAACGGCTGCTGAAGCTTGTATAGCGGAAACTCAAAAAAGTTTTCTTTGGGTATATTTCAAAAGGTAGTTGTGTTAAAAACTTGATTTTCTTTCTACTTCCAATAAATTATGACCTCCGATGGTTTGTAGTGATTATATGCAATATATTAATTGTCGTCCTCACGCTCATTTTTACTAATGAATACGTGCATTCAGTTGTGACCAAAAAGTGCATGTTTTTAATAAGAAAATAGTTGTTAGACTTAAATACAATTTTGGCTATTTTTGTGCTAGATAATGTTTTATAGTACGTATGCAATAAGAATTCGAAAATTTAGGATATATCAGTTTAACATTTACTCATACATAAATGCAGCGATATACATGTAGATTCTTTATTCACTTCCTTTTTCAATACATATGGATAATTGAGCTCAGGCATAACTGGTTAACTCTCGACTTGGAATTTTATCATATATTTGTAATATTATACTATATAAAAACAGTGTTAATTAAATATATTATTGGAAAAATGTACTATTTCTCGTTTAGAATGTCAAATGTTTTTAAATGATACTGCTGTCACTTTAAACAAAACATTGAAACAATTAATTACTTTGTATATATACATGGACTTTCTCCATAGTTCGACGATATCATAATGAGAGTAAGGGTTTCCATTGCATATCAAGATACATATAAACAAGTGAACTTTATTTTACAGTTATCACAGCGATGTAAGCGCGATAATTAGTATATATGAAAACCAACACGTTTTTTTTTTCTCTGACTGTTTATTAAAAATATTTTCGATACTGGCGTCATTCAGTTCTTAAAATATACTTGCAAAGGCTAAGAGTTCGAAATCACAAGTTTGGCAAGTTTATTTCAAATTTTCCTTTAGGTCAACTGGCCCATGAGGTATCATTTAAACGGTGAAGGTTGTTAACATTCAGTTTTCTACATACAGTAGATCTACATCCTAATATTACAACATTAGAATTGCAAATATTTTTACATAGGATAACCATAATCATACTAAACATTCTGTTTTCTACATATAGTACATTTAATATTACAATATTAGAATTGCAAACATTTATACATATAATAACCATAATCATGCCAGTATAGACATACGACAAATTAGTTATCATTTTACCTGTGCAATTTATGTTTAAAGCGTGTACAACTTGTTATATAAATAATACACGATGAATGCGAGACCATTTGAATAATTGATAAAAATATATTGCAATGCTGGACATTTTCTTATGTTTACTGTCCATACTATGTTGATATTGACTGAACGAAACACAAGGTCAACAGATGGATCTCAGAAATGAAAGATTGTTGTGTTTAACGTTATTTTATATAATACGCTTGTAACTTTCAAATTCAAATTGCGCTTGCATTTACATGTATATCACTGTGTAAATACCTATAAAATTCCATATGAAATTCACATGTTTATACTGGTTGCTAAGTACGAACTATATGTACATAGAGCCTTTCCTAAGCTGAAAAGCATACTATAAGAAGTTTGCAAGATTACGTGTTAATTACGTGTCAGTATTTAACAATTCTATCAATTTTGGCATATTTGGTCGTCTCCAATACTAAGATGGAATGAAACGTTTTCTTAAATCGGTTTATACATTGCACTCTAACATGAAATGGAATTCATGAAAAAGTATTGTTAAAACGCATACGCACATTTACTTACAGAAAGTCGCAAATTTGAAATCTAAGTCCTTGTTGGCTTGCACAACTGTGTTGTTTGTGCCGTGTGGAGGCTGTTAAAAGTCTCCCCGTACATTCAATCAATGTTGTGATATTTTCATCCTTAAGGGATTGTTATGCGTTTTTGGAACATGGCATTCCCTGTTTGATATTTATCTTTGTTTTGTTTTTTTAAGTGAATCTTGTACATGGTCTATTCATTGTTCTTCTCAATAATTAATTAATCAATCAACGGATAAGAAAGTAGTGCAACAACATGGAAATTCTAGAAAACGGATAGTAGTTATTATGTTCATGCCGAGAAAAGGATACCTTTTGCTGATATTATGCCACGGGCCTGGATATCGGATATAAAGACTGCTTGAGATTGAGGGTTACAAGTTTAACACACTTTTACAAGTGCCCTAGGTTCCCCGAGTATGTGTATGTGTTATATACGGTTTGCAGAAACTAGCGACGATTAAAAGAGACGATGAAAGTTTATTTTATTACTACGATTATGTAGAAAAGATAAGTGTGTTTATAACTGCTAAAATGTATTTCTTTTTGAAAGCAAAACAGCTTACAATATATTGTTTGTGTTAACATGGTTAAATCAAATGATTAAGTGTGAAGATGTAGTAAATTATGTCTTATAGAAAAAAGAGATATCCTAGTGAAAATTTAAAAGTAAAGCAGAGAGACTGTTATATGATGTATAAAATCTATAACTTAATTATACCATATGAATGTATGTCGAAGAAAGTGCTAAGAAATACCCAGCCAAATAAAGTGCCCGAGTAGAAAGTAGCGAGATATATATATTTTTTTTAAATGATGCATATCTCGAACTAACAGTTACAAGCTAATAGTAGATAGTGCACATACAGTTAAGGAAAAAGAAACAATACTTTGATGAATTGTGTACATGATAACGTGTGTACATAAAAGTGGACGTCGAGATAAGATACGTGTGATTGTGACAATAGTTATATTCGGAAGTTAATGTTAGGAAGATTGTTAATAAAAAAGCTGATAGACACAGGCGTGGTAAAGGTCCAGGTAGTTTCTTGGTTAAGGTAAAATTGTCTGATATATTAAATTGGTATAAGCACAAGCTAAAGGACAAGATTCACTTAGACTTCATATCGCCTACACAATTTTGAGTATTTTTCAAATTGAAATGATTGAAAAAAATATACATTGTTTGCTACCATCAGGACCATTATGTTTATTTTCTACACTGAATTTGGCTTATTTGAAACAGATATTTTTTTCAAAACATAGTTCTCTTAATATTGCTGAAACCACAGATTTTTTTTAGAAAATGGGCATTATTTGCCATATTTAGGTCACAAAGGAACGTTTAAGTAGTGAGCACAGTCAATGACCATAAAAATATTTTGACAGTAGGTCCAGCTTCGTTCACAGAATGTGTGGACGTGTTTGTGGTTGTGGTCGACATTTGTGCCCATAATATTGAAAATTTCAGATTTGTTGAAAAATTCGGTTAAAAACTGAAGGTTTCCCATACACGTAATGTTAACAGTATTTATTTTCATTTACGTCAGATTTTTTTTTTTTTTTTTTTTTTTGATAATGAATACACGGTAAAACGTCTTAATAAAAGAAAACTTGGAATGTACTCCATTTAGAGACTATAGTTCTTAGACCATTTTTAGTCAAAAGTGAACCTTCTCCTTTAAACAACCAGGGCGTTGATTTAATCCTAATCTATACAATCAGGTGCGAAATAATTATCATGGATATGATTTTTCTATTTGTTTGTATACATGTATATTCGTAAATTATTGTTAAGAAACATCGACTGGGAAATTATCGGGGGTTGTAGGAGAGGCATATCGGATCAGCTAAAAAAGCAAATTTAGGACATAGTAGTATTATACAGTAAGAGAATATCTATCAGTGTTAAGTAAATGCAGTGTTCATTAAACTAAGAATGAAATGAAGAAGAAGGCACAGTAAACTGTCAAATTATCAGTAATTGTGTAGATCTATATGAATGAATGTGCTGCAGTTTAGAAATAAAGAGAAACAATTAAAATAATATAAGTGAATCATTTTCTACATTAAGTATGAATATAGGGTACTTTCTTCAACCGTTGTTTAGGCATTGCTTAAGTTAAGTAAAACTTAAAAGTTGCGGTATTTATAACACACTTGTTATCCTTCTTACTAGCCACCGTAATGTCATAGGGATTTCAAGTTTTACAGGTTACTATGAATACAGGGTGGTATCAATATTATGTATATGCATAATGTCACTAACGTTGACAAAATTACCCCCATCGATTTTCAATGAAAAAAGCATTAAAATCTACAAAAAATAATCTTCAGTTAAGATTTCAAAGATATTTTGCAGCTTTAGCAATAGACAAAAATATCCCTCAAAATGGAGAGAAAAGAGTTTGGATCACCCTTGATGGTAGGATGTGTACAGAACAGGAACGGAAAAGTATTTGCATGGGGTAGTGTGTTTAAAGTAATTGTTAAATACTTTAAGCAATCTCTAATCTATTTATCAACCTTCAATAGCAACTGTAACTTGCAATCAATCATTTTCTATGCATAACAATGTAAAAGAGCAACAGTTATTCATTAAAAGTCCATCTACCCTAATTGCAATAGAAAGTACTGTTAGTAGCAAATATTGTGTACAAAAAAATGGCTGAGGAAAATTATTAGCACCTAGTTTAGACGAAAAGTAGATTTATTACCATGTTTAGCGTTTAATATACAAAAGTACATTGAAGCGAACTGATAAATTCAATATATGCAAGCATTTCTTTAAAGCGTCGAGTGTTATTCGAAGGTTTTTGTTCTGATTCTTAAAAATATTTCTTCAAGGGACCACAGATTGGCATACTAAAATGTACTTTTTGTGCATCAATATAGAATCAAAATTGAGCCGCACTATGGGAAAACTAACATAGTGCATTTGCGACCAGCATTGATCCAGACCAGCCTGCACAGTCTGGTCAGGATCCATGCTGTATGCTGACCGTTTCTCTAATTGAAATGGTCTGGATCCATGCTGGTCGCAAATGCACTATGTTGGTTTTCTCGTGGTGCGGCTCAAATGCAAATGAAAGTATAAAGCCAGTAGATGACAGAACCTTGCCATTATTGATATTTCATATACAAGTAAGCAGGATATTTTAAGTTCCCAAAATCATATTATCTCAGGCATGAATGGATAAAGAAATACGAGGGCTGTTCAAAAATAACGTAGACTTTCTCTCAAAAGCCGCATATTGTGTAAAGAGCAATGTGAAATAGATCTTTGTAACTCGCAATCTTTCGCACTTGCTGATAGGCGAAACGCGTAAAACATTTTAATTACCATAGCTACGCATAACCGGCGCAGTCGATTTTTATCTGTCATGATAAAAATTCGATCGGATAAATTCTCTCTACTCTCTCTTTATATATCATGCGGAGGAATATGTATGGATAAGTACACGAAAATGTACATACTGACTTCAATTTTGTATCAATATCATGCAACTTTGATATCATCAAGTCTGACAAAGGCGTACGCAAATATCTAGATAGGTTGGCGATTTTGATATGTACACGTGTATGAGCGAACCGCCGGACAATGTCGGACGTCATTACTTTGTTGTATTTTCAGCATTCAGATTTTTACGAAAATACGAAACTGTCAAAATTGAACTTCTCAAACTAACATTCAGTCATACAAATGTATGTAAATATGTATTGATCTCTCAAACTCTTTCTTTATTCCAGATGTAGAATGCACTATATTTGAACGGAATGTATGGCTTATGAAGGAATTCAGAATATACAGCAGTATTACACCAAACACAAACTGTTTACCGCCAGTACCTGAAATATAAACGTATATGCGAAACTATTTTGGTTGATGTTTTAAAGCCTCTAGATGTACAGTATGATATGCAGCAATTTCTTTTTTTTTTTTTTTTTTTTTTGTAAATATATATTAGTATCATTGATTAATTTGAATATCTCTTTTCTACAAAATGACCCCTTTTAGTTTGACGTTACATATTTGTTTCTCTGACTTACATATATTTACAGCACCACTAAAGAGACCAGACTGTGATTCGCTTTCAGAAGTGCATCCTTTCTGTACAAGTTTCTGGTAAGAGATTACTTGCTCATTGGATAGATTGCAGTCCCAAGGTGTGTAAGTATATTCCACATATTGTTCACTGGTTACACATAAACAAATTTAAGAAGTTCGTTGAAATGCCTGTAGAATAATTAATATCATCAGTGTCATTAGCAATTTGAAATATTCATATAGTATCGTCTAGGAATGATCATACATTTAGAGCCTCCCTCCCCTACCTTCACCTCTTTTCATCCCCGCCCCCCCCCCTCCCCCCTCCCTCCTGCCCATAGTAACAACATGTTGCGATATGATATGGTGAAAAATCATCCGTCTCTACTTGTTTTTCTCTTCCAGTCAACTATTGACATATGTACCACGTGGCCGTCAAATACATTTCCATATCTTTTCCATGTTAACAAAACGATAAAAGCCGTTGACCAATACAAAATCCACATGAATATCAACATCAAGGCTAAAAACCACTAAATCCGGGTGTTCTTTATTTCATACAAAATCCATTTAATTGATAACGTTTTCTCGGCATTTTCTAGCATATCAAATTTTGTCTTTTCCAGCATATCAGATTTTGTCAGAGACTTATATTCCCATAAAGAGCTGTACAGGTTCTATAGAAAATAGAAAGAAAAGGGGATATTAACTTTTATATAAGACAATTACAGTCCATTAAAAACAAACCGCTGAATTTAGTTCTTTTCGCTTCTTTCAATGTCTCTTTTCGAGACACAAAACTCTTACGCCGTCATTACTTCCTAGCGTTCGATAGGAACCTGCAGACTTCGGTAGAATCTTACACATACATACTGAAACGCGGTAAAGTAAAAGAAAACACAACGCTTTTGAGGAAGGGCTTGAGGAAAGGAAGAAAAATTAGGACTATATTTATATTTGTGCTACTTGTGATAGAACAGCGTAGGCTTACATTTAATTTGGTAGTGATCAGTCTCAATAAACGCTTGACGCGATGTTTCTGGTCTGATTGTTTTCCTTTTTACTGAGAAAAATGATTTTAAAATAAATACATTATTTAAATGCATCTATCCGCCACTTTTCAATAATCTTGTTATTTCGTTGAAAATTAACAGTTTACCTTAGTACAGTTAGACAAAGTTTTCAGCTGTAAGTAGCACACGTGATAAATCAATTGTTTAATATGCAATACAAACAATAACAGAATTACTATACAGTGAATTGTGGTGACCATCGCTATTTTTTGCAAACGATTGCAGTAACATGAACGTATGACAAAACCTTTTTTACGAGACGAGAAAAAACTGCCATGCAAGGCCTTAATATTGTTCACTGTTTTTCAGCCACCTAAATACTTTTTGCCACTATTGCCATGAGAATATAGCACATATAATTAGTACGGGTAGTATTTAAATAGGCAGGGCAGATAGCTTTAACACTAACCTGTACAATGTGGGATATATTAGGACTCGTACCCATACGAAAAACATATTCGGCTCACCTATCGGCTTGTCCAGTGTGTTGCTTCGAATGTCCAGATTAACAATATAAGAGTATTCTCAGTTTGGCAAAAGTGCACTTTTTTTTTCAAAATATATACACTTAATAAGAATGAGAAAAACATTTATAATTAGATTATTAAAGAAAATCTTAAAACCAAGACGGAAGTGGCACACTTTGCTAAGGCAAATTGACTTGAAGATCAAATATTTAAATGCCACATGCATTTGGTCCGAAATGACCTGAAGCCGTAATGACTAAATTCGCTTACTCGCATACTGCTGAAACATTCCCTATAAGTTCCGCCTCTTCCAGTCTGACAAATGATCAATATATTGTCTTTATTGCCTCCCGTACATGATTCCGAACAAATTGCCAATGTTGAAGAAAGAAAATGTTATAATATACAGATTTTCTCTAGACATCTCAAACATAAGCATAAAATAGGACAACGAATACATCATTTAAACATGGAACAGTAAGCAGTTAAGTTGCAGTAGTAACTAGCATAGCGTGCATGTTGAACAGTTTTAAATTAACCAGGCCTTACATTTTATTATTACTGTTTGAGGGTTTTAACTCAAGTAGCACGCCAACTATTTGAACTGCTCATTCAGTACATTTGATAGTTAATAAACAAGTATGTTCATGATTTGTACTTTTCCTGATAAATGCAATCACGCATCTTTCAGTCCATCTTGAACCGGCGACTTTCTTATAACAGGAGCTGTTTGTTAAACACATATGCCCCCATGATGTCTTCTCCCATTTTCAGTCCCGTGATAACTAACAGCCTGACCTTTGACCTACTGACTCCAACAATGATAAAGGTCATCTGCTTTATAAGCCCAATCATGCTATCAAGATTGAAGGTTCTTGGTGAAGTGGTTCTCAGGTTCTTTGGGGTAAACCATTTTCAATGTTCAGGTCCCTGTGACCTTGACCTGTGACCTATTGATAACAAAGACAATATGGGTCTTTTTCCTCATAAGCCTAATCAGGCAACCAAGTTTGAAGGTTCTGGGTCGAGTGTTGTTTATTTTTTTCAAAATATTAAGCAGAAACAGTTTTCAAGGTTCGTGCCAAGTTGACATTGACCTTTGATTTATTGACCCCAAATTCTAAACGGTTCATCTACTTCATAACCCCAATCATGCTACCAAGTTTGAAGGTTATTGAGTAGGAACAGTTGTCAAGGTTCAGGCACCTTTGACCGTGACCTTTGACCTTATGGCCCCAAAACTTAAATGGTCATCTACTTTATAAGCCCGATTATGCTGTCAAGTTTAATAGTTCTATTTTAAGTGAAAATAGTTTTCAAGGTTTATGCCCTTTGACCTTGACCTTTAACCTACTGATCCCAAAATCTGTAAGGGTCATTTACTTCGTATGCCCAATTACGCTACTAAGGTTCTGGGTCAAGTGTTTCTTAAGTTGTTGGGCAGATACAGTTTTTAAGATACAGGCCTCCGTGACCTTGACCTTTAACGTACTAATCCCAAAAGCTATGAGTCATTTACTCTATAATTTTAATCATGCTACCAAGTTTAAAGGTTCTGGATTAAGTGGTTCCCCAGTTATTAGGCGAAAATTGTTTTCAAAGTTCAGACACCTGTGACTTGACCTTTGACGTACAGAGCGTAAAATCTACAGGGGTCATTAACACCGTAGGTGTCATCATGCTACCAGTGTCGGATGTTCCGGATCAAGAGGTTCTCCAGATATTGTGCGGAACCCGTTTATTCTACCGACCGACCGATGCGACTGACAGGTGCAAAGGAATATACTCCTGCTTCTTGGAAGGAGGGGGCGGGATTGATATCAACGCAAATGCCCTGATTTCTCAGATCTCAAGTACATAAAAGTATTATAATCAACATAATCCTAAAACTCATTGGCGTCAGAGGATTGATTAACAAAGTGGTACATGTTATCTAAGTCGTTCTATTTATTGTGGTGATAAAGTATTCAAAATATGCCAGCTTATGCACTAGCAGTGCTCCTTTGATCATGATAGTGTCTAGCCTTGTCATGTGCCCAAAAGTCTCGGCTGATTCATTCATTCGGAAAAACATGAGAATATTTTATTATCATACCAGATTTATATAGCGCCCTTTTTATGATAAACACGTTCAAAGGCGCTTTACATATAGCAAACGCAGCCACACAGGGCGCGAAATTCATCCTCTACTAGTACAGACACAGAGCGATCTGACCAGAGGGACAGAGTGAGATAAAGCACCTAGAACAGATAGACAGAAATCATTTTAGATACAGGCTTGTCCGGCTAACTTAACCTAGCTCTTTCCGAATAGACAGTCTGGTTCTTTAACGTGCCCGGTGTATAGCACCGATACACTCGAAGCCGTCTTTCCTGGGAAGAACCAGTAGAGGCCTCTTAGTTAGGTGGGAGACACTCAAGGGCATCTCAGAAATTTCCAGAATTTCCAGTGCCTGGACCGGGATTCGAACGCCGGACCTCTGGATTGACAGTCAATATATATATAATAACGCAGTGCTTCCTACGTAATGACAATGTCTCCTGCATCGATAATTGATAATTACACTGTTTTCTGTTTTGTAGATGTAAATTTTATAAAATAAAAAATTATTTAAAGTCTTTTTTACCAAAACAGCCTAGGTCTGAATCGACCGGGGGCAAACAAACTTTTAATCCGTAAATCTTTTAAATGCAATGCATATGTTTCAGACAACATTGTCCATGTGAATGTAGGACATTATTTTAACAAAAGCGTGTTGAAGTTTCAAACCAGACATGGAAAAATGAAGTTTGTGTCGATCGCTATGTATAGCAATTTGGTACCTTTCTAGACAAAATGTTAAAGTTTTGAATCGTTTTAAAATAGCAGCATACCTCCTTCCTTGAGATATTTGAAGAATATTATTGCAATTTCAACATTCCGTAGTAGTTCTTGATGTAACATGAATGACTTTCATACGAAAGACCGGTGGTGACTTCGAACTTCATACTTCACAGTTCAAACTTCACACTTCACACTTCATATATATAATTCTTAATACACATACAAATAATAGGAAAGTTTGAAGTGTGAAGTTTGAAGTGTGAAGTTTGAAGTGTGAAGTCTGAAGTTTGAAGTGTGAAGTCTGAAATTTGAAGTGTGAAGTTTAAAGTGTGAAGTCTGAAGTTCGAAGTGTGAAGTTTGAAGTGTGAAGTCTGAAGTTTGAAATGTGAAGTTTGAAGTGTGAAGTCTGAAGTTTGAAGTGTGAAGTCTTTTTCGGGCGTTTTTTTTCTATTTTTAAAACAACCTGGGATTACCGAGATTGGACATAATGAAGTAGAATAATGATTATGGCTGAGTTACTTCAGAAACCAGGGGCGTAATTTGAATGAATATCGTAGAGTATAATATACTCTACGAGAAGAAGATAATAAAAAGATTTTCCTTTATAAGTCCGTTTAAAAGTACTGTCCCTACATGGGATAATTTTGAATCGATGGAAATAAACATGTTCAAAAAGTTCATCAAAAGGTGCGGGCAAAAAGCTTTGATGATTATACCATTTTTTTCAAAACAAATTGAACAACTTAAAATTACCTATGTGCTTCTACAAAGATAACTATGTTTTTACATGTATTTTTTATGGTGACTGATTTCTGCCATTTCTTGTCGGCGAGGCGAACTGTCGAAGTAAGGAAAACTCGAAAAGTCGAAATAATGCTTATTTGTCGTGTGTTCGCCTTTTGACTTCCGAGGCGAATACACGAAGTAACGAAAAATTAAAAGCGACATAACAAAATTTCAGAGGCGGCTAACACATGAACTTTTGTATTAATCACTTTTCGTGCCGGCGGGTATTAAAACGTGTTGTCGCCCTTTTTTGTCCTGTCTTCGTGTATTCTCCTCGGAAGGCAAAAGGCGAACACACGGCAATTGAGCTGTTTTCGACCTTTCGTTACTTTGACCCGCCGAAAAGAACACACGGCAAATGTTTCTTGTAGGGTCTGCCTTAATACAGAAATGTACAGTAATGTAGCAAAATGAAGCGTAATGGCGCAAAATGGGGCATAATGTATATATAAATGTAAAATACTTGCAAAATGACATCTTTTATGGAATACAAGATATTATCTTTCATAAATTGATGAGAGATATCATTTTATAAATGTTAAAACGCATTATCTAGATAACATTAAAAGATCAGGTCGTTGATGCTCCGTAAGACTGGTGGATGCGTAATGTATGTATTAATTTAATACCTGCGATAAAATACGCAGCATTTATGTGTTCAAGCATAAGCGATGAAATGATCGCATTACTCATTTACTAATTCTAAGCTAAATACAAAGTCTATAAAGTATTGAGAATGTTTGATCAATGTTATCTAACTTCGTAAGTAGTTGATATTTTATGTGTTACTTACGCTATAGAGTTTTCTTATGAGTTCAAAATTTTAATTGAATATGTATATGACTTTGAATAATTACTGTCGTATCTTCTTGAACTAAGTAAAAAATATCTGTGAGATTTTCAAAAAAATCTTAAAAGGTTACATGATATAAAACAAACGCGGCATACATGTTTCATTAGTCTTCGCCCAAGACTATTAATAATACATTTTCGAAAAAGAATATAATTATTGTTATACTTGATAAACTAAAATTATATTAATATCAACTTCTTAAAAGTTACACAATTATTACTAAATAAATGTGAAAAATTCCCACCATTATTTCCACAATTAACACATTCACGGTATCGTACTTCATAGGTAACTATTTTCTCATCGTCAAATATTTACTTAAATATTGATAATATTAGCATAAAAGCAGCCAATTAAAGACAATTTTAACATATTCTTTGACATAATACACTTTTGAATTAAAAAAGTACCGGCAGGCGAATACACGAAAGGACGAAATTGCACGTTTGTCGTGTGTTCGTGTCGGCGGGCTGCAGACACGAAAACGCGAAAGGTCGAAAACTGCTTATTTGTTGTGTGTTCGCCTTTCGACTTTCGAGGGCGGTTGCACAAACATTCGTACTGGTTTTCACTGTAACTGTAGATGGCTAGAAGAGATGTGCGTTCAGATTTATTTCCCTTAGTTCAATCTATTTAACATTATATCTGCAAAATAGCGACAGTTGGTTGTACGTTTTTATCTTTACATACTAATATTTAGGAAAATGAAATTAATATAACATATAATGAGACGAGAAAAATACGTCATGCGCTTCAGATATGATCTTGTGCGCTCAAGATTAGAAGTTGATAATCAGTACATCACAATTTAACGAGATGGCCATAATGGCCCTTGGCCGTTCACCGGAGCTTTAAAAAGAGTCGTACAAGAAATCTGAAAGAGAAATACGGCCATATTTGTAACTAAAAGCCTTGTTCATTTACGATAAAAAAGGAAAATCATGAAAGCCATATAACTTTGAGAGGTTCAATTTCCGTCTAAAGAACGGAGGTTCTTGCACACATCAATTTCTTAGACACTGGCATACTTTCGTTTTCAAAAGGACAAGGCCGCTTGTTTTACCTCCAGTAAAATTCTAGCACTTTCATAGGTGACCCCCTACATTTCTGTGACAGGTAAGTAGATTTTCATGTCGTTTTAGGCTGAAAATTTGTGTAGGATAAAACAAATCAATCATAGGAATTGTTAGCGACCCCCTTCAGAGAGATATGTGGGATCAGTATAATTAATATGGGGCGCAGCTAAGTCTTCGCTCCCATTTATAATACTAAACATACTTTTTAAAGTTGAGGGTCACTAACAAACATAATAAATAATATTGTAGCATAATAATTGTATTTTTCTTTGAGTGAGCGATTCGAGTGATTGATCTAGAACCATCATGACCATTGTTTAAAGAAAATAATCTCGTGCGCACGACATCTTATCTCGAGTGTGCAACGTACTGTCTCGGGTTACAGACAACTACTCTCGGGAGCAAGGAATCTTATTTCAATAGCACAACATAGTATGTCTTTTTTTCTGTTCCGTCCGCCCCTTCCTTTCTTGTCTCTCTTCTAGGTGAACAGTACAGTAATTTACAACATTATCTTTAGAGTATGTTACTATCTATTGAATGTGATAATATCATATAACCTTCTCAAATGCGCTCATTTGATTGGTCAAAACGAGTGCATGCGTGGGTCCGCAAAAAGCGATATTGACCTGCAAAGTGATAATGACTCTTGTGATATCACTTTTTCTTATATGTATGGAATATGGGCCAGTCAAATGGATGCGACTGAGAAGGGCATAAAATATAACAATTATAGACTTATGCTTTGATCAATGTGTATTTTTACGGACTTACAATATTGATATTGACCTTGGACTGCGTCCTCGGTCAATATAATTTTTTCCAGGTCCGTAAAAACACGCATTGACCTAAACATAAGTCAACTGTATTATAAATGCATTCAGAATGTCGCAGTGGAGGAAGAAACTTGGCAAGCGCAAATTTGTCAGCTGAAAATTATAACAAGCAAGAAGTTAATTCTTTATTAAAACAAGACAAATAAAAGATATAAGAAATTGTACACTTCTATTTTCGAAGAGCAGATATATAACAGATGTCCACCGGTATTTAAGCATGTGCCGAGGCGGCTTTTTCATATTTCAGTACCTATCATGAACAGTCTCCTAGTTTATCATTATTTTGCTTGGTAACGTTTTATGCTTCGGAAGGATTCTGTGTGAGACTGTGGTGCAGTGACAGGAGAAGCACGTTGTTAATATTTGTTCATATTTCCAAGGCGAATGTTTGGCCGTTGAATTTCAAACTGAAACACCAGTAAGAGTTAGTATTAAAAGCAAGTTTGAATGCTAACAGTAGGTAGCAAAGACTCTGTCGCTTTTCTGTAGCAAGCAGTGTGAATAAAGGGCGCGTTCATGCAAAAGTTCTTTCAACTATTTAAAGCAAATTCTGTAATGAGAATTTGAATGTAATTCAAACTCATGAAATTAGTATTTTATGGTGTGAAAAATAAAATGCATTTGCAATAATACCAATTTTTAAGAGACAAATCCAGCTATATGATTACATATATTGAACAATAAATTCTAAAATTTTACATTTCGTCACCGAAAAACATGTAAATTGTACTTCCTTTGAAACAGGTCGTATAATACATGTACATGTCCTCATTGTACTTCTTTAGCTAACATATATAGAATCTATAAATAAATCGACGTCTTAGAAAAATGTTAGTACCATGAAGAATCCATAAGGAACCTTATTATCATAGTTCCGTTCATTACTGAAACACATAGGTTACTTATATTTTATTGAACCTTCATATAATTATATGGAAAATATATTCAACCTGTTTAAATTTAAAACTTATAATACAAATACCACATCATACTGTTGTTCCATTAACAAAGTACATTTCTCTCTAACAAACAAGACATAATTGCACTACTATCTTTCTATAGAAACTTTATGCTATATATAATAGTCTTGCAAAATTTACAAGAATATTGTTTGTTTTAATAAGATCATGTGTGATTATTATTGTGCCTTACCTCACCCTCGTTTTGTGTGTAGAGTGGGGGGGGGGGGAAGGGGGACGGGGACGGGGTGGGCGGGGGGTCATTGAGAGTTGTCATTGTCCGTTCTTTCGACTTTGTGCCGAGCATATCTCAAAAAGTATTTGCCTATTTGCCACAGGATAATCGTGTTTCAAAGGATTGTTATTCAACATGTGTAGTTATTTACCTGGAGTTTTTGTTGTTGTTTTTGATGGTGGGCGGGGGACTCTGTGGCTGAGTGATTAAGTTCGCTGACTTCAAATCACTTGCCCCTCATCGATGTGGGTTCAAGCCTCACTCGGGGCGCTGAATTTGTCATGTGAGGAAGCCATCCAGCTGGCTTACAGAAGGTCAGTGGTTCTACCCAGGTGCCCGCTCGTGATAAAATAATGCACGGAGGGGCACCTGGGGTCTTCCTCCACCATCAAAGCTGGAAAGTTGCCATATGACCTATAATTGTATCGGTGCAACGTTAAACCAACACAATAACAACTATCTGGGGCTTTTATTAAAATTCCAACTGCCAGACCAGTTATGGCCATTGCCGTGGTCAAAAATATGCATAAAGGGGTCTAATAGTTGGTGCCGCATGTATCTCAAAAAGTATTTGACCTAGGGTTAAAAACCTCCAAAGGACATTATTTAGTATCTCCAAATCAAGTATTATGTGTATCAAAAGTATTTGACCTAGAGTCATAATCTATCTATTGAGGTTTAATTACGGTCCATCCGCCCTTTCAGACACAATGAAGCATATAAATGCCACGTAGAGTATATACCGCCCTAGAGTCATAATACATTAGAAAATTGTTATATAGCTGTCAGCCAGACCAGAGTTATTGTCTTTGACTTCGTTTAAATACACATTACCTGCTTAAAAGTTTATGAGGCATTTTCACCTAGACCCATGAAACTGTGTACAGTGGCAGGAGCATAGAGCACCAGTGTCCTATGGACATGCATGCATTTGATATCTATAATGCATTAAACTTTATAGGAAACTAAATGATTTGCAAGAAATCATCAACTGTGAATGCTATGCTAGAAATATATTTCATCGCTAAATTGCAATTTTACACGTAAATGCATATTTATAAAGACAAAAAAACTTCTGTGAAAATGATCTTCTAATTAAAAATACATATTTTGTGAAAAGGGATTAATTTGGCTTGCATACCTTTGATTCCGTATCAATATAGTCATAAACGGACGGTCCTGCTACATAACTGCTGTAAGCTGATCCATCCCGTGTTCTAGATACTGGATATATACAACTTGAAGGCTGGTATATGTAGGTCTGTAACGAACGTTTGAATTTAAAATTCATTAATTGGCAATTATATGGACTAAAAGTTTAAAATGAATTATTCCTTTTTTAAATTCAACATATTACATTAAGAACACTACCTTTAGACTCATTTCGGTTGTATATATCTAAATCGGACAAGGGATTACAAAATGTTTTTATCGGTAATTCTAGTACTCTATACTAATGTTGTGAAACTTTATTGCTTAAAGTGTTCATTTTATCTTCTGACTGAAAGGAAAAACTGACTACTTATATATCCGGGAATGTATATAAAAAGATTTAACTCAAAGTTCATTAAGTTGGTGGTTTTATGCGGACCATGTACACTCAATTGCACTGCTGTATTGGGGTAGTGATTTGTTCATATAAATGTTCTCTAACAATTTTTACCGCATACTTGTATCATCGCGAATGTAACATATGAGAAATATTGTGATTTCAAACATTTCTCAAAATGCATTTTACCTCAGTAAATCCACTGCATCCTCGTAAGAAAATATATAGCTTCCCTGGTCCAAATCAGTTAAAATACAAAATTGTCACTGCTGATTTATTAGTCAACATAATGGCGATTTCAGTATATATAATGTATTAGTACGGGGGCCAATAATGTCTGCCATGCACAACCCTAGACTTTTTTCATAGGTACCAAATTGTTCGGCAGAACCAACTTTTTCAAAATAAAAAATGTTCTCATGAAAAAACTCTTTTGAACTAAATATGATTTCACTGTTTCCATGGCAACCGTTTATTGTTTTGAAAAGGACAACCATATAGATGTTAATCAGTCATATCTTGGTCAGGTTTGGTGATAAATCAATAAAAATGGTGTCGAAATGGAGCTAAGGCATTGGCCTTTAATTAACAGCCTTATGTTAATTATCTAATTTGCATATTCATGAATATTAATGAGAATGTTACAAAATGACAAAATTTTATTTAAAAAAGTATTTTCTAAGTTTCAAATCAATTTTAATGTTCCAAACAGCTTTGATCTGGTCTTAAAGTCTCTCGGTGTTTTTTGATATATTATTTTGTTACTCTTATGGTACTTTTATTTTTCTTAAAACTGGATGTGCTCACAAATAACGAATAAAATTCTGAGACCACTAAAACTGAATAAAATGATATAATTAATTGTTATCAATGAAATAACAATTTTTATGTGGTCTATGATGTTTGCAGATATAGAGTTAATACTTCTTTGAAGGTAGAATTAAAATGTACCATACATTACACATGTTACGTTACCATTTTCAAAACCTTGTTGTATCACATCAATTATTTAGAAAATATTCCAGAAACATAATTAATATTACTTATTTTGTACTATAATAATACAATATGCTTCTTTACTTGTCAGACAGTGTGATTTTTGTCCGTAACACACTTTAAATAAATAAATTTTAAATAAATTTTAAGAAGAAATTGAAGCCCAAATTGTCGCATACTGATTTATCTAAACTGTTAGCCGTAAGTTTTAAGAAGGTTTTCTTCTGTTATTTCAGAAATTGCCTAAAATATATATTGCACCATCCATGTAACTATAATTTATTTTAGATGGAATTTCAATAAAACATACAATAATATCCGTCTGTGCGTTCATAATATTATGATCATACAGCTAATATTTGCAGTCTTCCTGTAAGTAAAAATCAAGTTTTATAAAAAGTAATTTTTGAATTTTAGAAATACTAGCATCATAAGAACTTATACAAAACCAACCCTAGCTCGATAGGACGAATCATAGGGTCTTGAGTCAGATATCTGGATGAGGCTTTTGCTCTTTATGACGATTAAATAAAGATACCGTGTCTGACGCCAATAAACTTACACCTGCATAATACAGAGAACTTGGCACTTGCCTGTAGAGAACTGAGTAGTTCCGGTACAGAATCCAGGGACACTTGTTAGGTTAACTGCTCAACATTACATGACTGAATTTCTTTTCCTGAGCGGTGCTAAACCAAAACTAACAAACAAAAGAAAATATGCAGGTATTTAAGTAAAATATTAAAGCTTATGGTTTAGATTTAAAACTTTTACCAGGTTGACAAAACTGGTTTAGTGATACCAAATCAGAATAAGTAATATATAAAACTTTATAGATATGAAAAAAGAAGACTATTTTAGTCATTTTGAAACATTTACAAGAATGACAGAATGTACAATATATTATTTTGATATTTTAAATTGTACAGACAAGGACTAAATTGTATTATACGGTGAATATTCCCGGATATACCGGAGCATTAAGAGAAACACTACTAAGAGAAAGTTATATAATGCATCAATCTTAACAAATAAAGTTTGATTATCACTTAAGTTACGTACCAAAGGTTATGACAAAGGCATGACCTGTCTTTACCAAAAGGTCAAACTGTAGCAAGAAACTCGAGCGCATGATACACATTGCTTCAGAATCAAAGTGTAATCAAATGCCATTCATAAAAAATAAAGTGGTTTTTTGAGAGCCTATGATCTTCTTTTGTCAGTTACTTTCTATTTTATGAATAATTAATTATAATAAAATCTGTAATAAGATAACACAACATATTATTCATGACAGCTAACCAACAAGAGAGCAAAAATGCTATATTAGGTAACGTTAAAGAGAAATTATCGTAAGTCACACGTTAATCAAGACTAGCTAAATGTGATTCCTGTAACAATTCTGCCTCAAATTGTGTGCAGTTCATATTTTTTAGACATTTCATCTGATTTTAGATTCAGATTTTAACTAATCCATACGAGTTTACTATAACAGAACACTGTTTAAGCTAGTGCTAGGGGTGTGAGGGCAATTTCACATTTCAATACATCTAACGAATAGCCACAATCAAATCAAGTCAGCTGTTATTTTGCTTGGTTGTGTGGTTATGCTTCCAAAGGAGCATCTAAATATTTGCTATCGCAAAAAAGTCTTTAGATGCCATGTGAGAATTGTAAAAATGTCCCCTCTTACTCGGTTTCAGTGTTGTTAGATTTTCTGGTCCTTTTGGACCATGTTTACTAAACCAGAATTCCTCTTAAGCCAGTGCTAGGGAGGGGCGTAAGGTGTGTTTCACGCTTCATTACCTCTCATAAACAAACTTGATCCAACTGAGTCTACTATTTATTTGCTTGGTTGCGTTCTTTGCTTCTAAAGGATCTTCGTAAAGTCTATTGCAACATGTTTTCAGCAACTCTGAAGTTTCGTTCAGAACACACTCGGTATCTTCCTAGAAGTTTTGAATAGCATTATGTAATTGTTTTCTTAACAATTTTGGGTTTCAAACACTTAAACACTTAATATTGTTCACATTCTTGACAGCTTTTTGCAATTTCATAAGTTTAAATCTAAAGATTACTTAACGTACCTGAATATTTCATTCTGTTCTTTTTTTAGTTTTTTTGTTCAGTGCTGCTTTTCAACAGTGAATGTTTTATTAATAAGCTCATAAATATTTCAATACAATACATATCTTTCTGAACCTCTAAAACAAAATGCTTTATTTCTCACGTAAATAACTGCATAGATACACTTCGCAATCATACAAAACAAGATAAATATTCCATTAAAAACATTTTCCATGAAAGGCAGCCCCAAATTATAACCCTACTATCAGTGTAAGGATGTTAGCATAGTTAGTATACATAATTAATATATACAGAATATATACATAAAATACATAACAAATCAGTGATATCATAGTACTGATAACACTGATTCAGATTTCTTCCTACTTATTTTTATTACAGCAAAATACAGTGGTAACGTATATTAAAGCGCCGTTATGGAAACAATCTCATTGCTTGAGAAGTATGGAACAATACTGTTATGCAAGAGTATCTAATAACTTGATAACTAAATATTCCTCTACTATTTTCTGAGATACAATAAAACAAGATTACTGGAATGGTAACGTAACATGTTTAAAGTATGTTACAAACGTTACAAACAGATTCCTTCTTCAAAATAGTATTTACACTATATTTTCATAGGACAAATAATACACATTTATAGATCATAGTTTATTTCATCATGTTGTTCAGTTTTAGTTATATCTTGTTTCCAGAGATGTCAGTTTTAGCATAGATTTATTTTATGCTAATTAGCTAAAATACCTAATGTAGAAAAAAAAATTACCTTCAGAGTAACAAAATACTATTCTAGAAAATACTGAGAGACATTAAGACCAGATCAAAACTGTCTGATCTATTTTTTTCTAAATAATTGATGTAATAAAACAAGTTTTACTTATTGAAATTGTAAAGTAACATGTGTAAAGTATGTTACATACTGATTCCTCCTTCAGAAAGGTGTTTAAACTGCTTTTCCAAACAATATAGCTCACATAATTGTTATTTTATTGATGACAATTAATTATCATTTTATTAAATTTTAGTGGTATCTTGTTTCCTGAGACGTTGGTTGTGGTAGTGGTTAATATTATAATAATTAGCTAAACATACCTATTTCGAAGTAAAAATATAACATCAGTGTTACAAAATACTATTTAAGAAAACACCAAGAGACTTTCAGAACAGATTAAAACTGTTTGGTACATTTAAATTTATTTAAAATTTAGAAAATATTATTTTCTGATAAAGATTTGTCATTTTGTAACTTTCTCATTAATAAAATTATGAATATGCAAATTAGTGAATTAATAAAAAAGATACTGCGTTTTAAGGCCAATGTCTTAGCTCCATTTTGATACCATGTTTATTGATTTATCACCAAAACTGACCAAGATATGACTGATCATCATCTCTATGGTTGTCCTTTCCATAAATGAACGCTTGCCATGGAAATAGTAAAATATATACATGTAGTTCAAAAAACTTTTTTCATGGGAACATCTGTTTTATTTTGAAAGAGTTTGTCCTGCCGAACAATTTGGTACCTATGGAAAAAAAGTCGGGGGTAGGGGGTGGGGGTGCATGGTAGACCTTATTGGCCCCACCTATATGTGCATGCATGTTGAACCAGTTTCTAAATGTAGTGTAGTTCGGGTGTGTATATTAAGCGGAGCTGCAACAAACTTCTGATTTCTTATTTTTTTTATGGAATATGCACGCTTGTCTGTACTGCTAGGGCTTTGCCGCTATTTGTCTTGTGTGTTGTGGTGCTGATTTGAACATACAAGCTCTCTCTTAAAAACAGAACAGTGTCTTGTTTTAGATGCATTAACAATAATTTATTTGTGTCTGAGTGCACAAAACTGAACAAATGATGGTTTTTAGCTAATTCAATTGTTAGTGGGACTTCTTGATACTACATTAAATGTGAGGTGATAAGATACCGTATGTACCACAATAGGATAGATCAATATGTTTTATAATTGGCCTACGTCGCTCACCTTAGACGGACCTTGACCTCTTTACCTAGTTTGATGAACATGAAAAGAAGTTTTACAAACTTTTCAGCCCTGCCAAAATATATATGCAGTGAAGGAGAAACACTTCAGAAAGGTCTATGAATCCATCGAATAAAAAATGTGCAAAGATATTTAAGCAATTCATTGGAAGTTGTTTACAGCTTTATTTTTTTTCTATTATTAACTCTTATAAGTTGAACAATTTGAACAAAAAAGAGAGAGGAATAAGCAAGGATAGCAACATAGTTCATGTGAGTAAATCATGTACTCAGTTGTTGACTGAGACACGAAACAAGTATATGACTTATATTAAACTAACCTCATCCCCTCTGCTGTCTTTCATGACTCTGTGTTCTCGACCCTGTACATATTTTGTGTCGGGAAATCCTGACTCGTATTGATTTTCGGAGGCATGTATCCTAGGCCGATGCAGAAATTCGTAAGATGAACGAGAGTCATTCATCCTATCAAGGCGTAGATCGTCCATACTGACTGATTTCATATGGCCAACACTGTCATCTCTGACGAAAAACACTACATAAGTTTTCAAATTAAAATTACAAAGAAAATAATAAATTAGAGCAATATCATATCTAACTTAGCTCTAATTTCGTGAATAAGGCAGTGTTTAAAATATTTCAATTGTTGATATTATAAAAATACTAAGGAGACCACTATACGTAACTAATTACCTCTGTTTGCTGTTGCCACTAGACTTCCGTTTTAGTGCAAGTACAATAATTTATGACAACTAGTATAGTAAGCAAACCACCTCCAGATCCTGCAGCTATAGCAATTATGTAGGTTTTTGACAACGCCAACTTTTCATTTTTGACTTCACAGTAATCCCCGCTGTAAGTGTATTTATCGTCTGTTTTACATCTTATAAATAAAAAAATGAAAATGGTTTAGCAACGCTTTATGTCTCATTTTCTACCCTCAATGAAATTTCTGTCACATACCTTGTCTGTAGGAAGTCATTACTCTAAACAGCATGTCAGGAAATTTGACTTTTATATATAATTTGTACTGAAACATTTTTTTTAATGTTTGAAAGAATGTCGCGTAGCAAATTAGCTGTCTCGTGAACTCAGTGTCTAAAATCAACCTTCTTTCAAACATGATGGCGGAAAATTTAATGTTGAGTAAGCTGTATGAAAATTAGTATTATAAACATATTTTCTTAAATATGTTATTTTTTTTTAATTATTTAACGTCAAACCAAAGCTAATTTTCCAGCTAAGACCTTAGATGCCGGAGCGGTGTTTCAGGCATGGGCTGCCCACTGGATAGAATAAACGGTCTTCTTTAGATTAATTAAATATACACCACAAGCCAGGTTTCGATACAATATCATTTTCCAGTCAGCGACCATAACCACAAGACAATTAGTCTGCCAAGTGTACCTGTATAATTGAGTTGTTCTTATGTTAATGTTTGCATGACACAATGCTCCTTCCTACTCGATTCGATTTGCTGACTGAGTTCTTCTTACTCTCTATACTGACCTTTAATCTTGATCTTAACAGTATAAGATGACCGTTTACTTCTTCTTAAAACGCACTCTCTGTGGTGCATTTTTGCGATTTTCCTTACAGACATTAAGTCGCACAGACATTCAGTAAAACAGTAAGTTTAAAACATAAGATAGCACCGTAAACAAAAATATGAAATGCACAACTACCATTAAAATATTCTAAAAAAGAGAGAAATTTGTGTTTAGTTTCTTGCATAGAATAGGACGACAGATTTAAAAGATAATTTCATAAAAATAAACTTTGTGGGTTTATGCAAGAGTGCATACTAAAATTTACTAAAAATATGCTAAACTATTTCTTGTTTTTTAATTTTAACAGAGTGGTAACGACCTAGCTTTTTGATCCAGATATGCATTTCCATTTATCATCTTCCGGCATGTCTTTGATACACTAGAAATTTAGCTAACCAGCTTTTTTTTCAGTTTTGTTACTTGAATATAGCTTGAAAACAGTTTAATATATATTATAATTATGTAACAAATCGTTTAAATGAGAAAAAACCAGCATGTGATCATTAATTCTACGTGATAATAAAAGCATTGTCCTACAAAAATGAATATTGATGTCTTCAAAAATAAACATTGTTATAAATTTAACACGATAAACTGAATTTCAAACCTGCATAAAGGTAGTTCATGACGGTCATCCAGTAAACATAACCCATCATTCTTACACATATTCCAGCTTGAACATACATGTTTACATGTCACCAATGCAGATGTTGCATTGGCACAGCTGTATCCGTATACACAGTCAACCGTCCTGCATGGGTTGGTTTTGTACGGCTTCTTAAAATCTTTATTCAAAGAAAACCCAAGTTGACGGTTACAAAATAAAATGTTACTTTAATTTCAAAAAGTAAAAATATCTAAACTTCTTTGCAAATATACAGGTTACCATGTAACAAAATTTACTATATTACCATTTAGCGGCGAGGTCCTTATCAGTAAGCTTGATAAATAGTAGTAAGTTCTAATGAAATAGCGTTTACTTATAAGGGTAAAGGCATACCTGTAACTACTGAAGTGTTTTCTGTTTGCATAGATATGTTGAACATTTCTTCAGAGTTTAACGAATCTGTTTTATTCTGTATATCTGTGTCTTCCAATACACTACCGGGTTGAAGAACAACTACATAATCGCATGCAATACATCCATTGCTGAAGTAAATAAGATAATTTGTCATAGAGTTGTTTTTTATTATCAATCAAATTTTGATATTAGACAATAAAATGATGACCTAATAAACTCAAGTTTTATTATGATAATATACAGCAATATGAAACCAATAGCGCACTCAATAAAGATGATCATCTAATAGTGCAAATGGTAGGCAATATAATGCCTCCTAAAGGAGGTAACCGGTCTACATCTGTAAACAAAGGTTTTTATATATCGAAATGTTCGTAAGGAACTGTAGATTACAGAACTGCTTGATGCAGTTGCAATTTCTGTGGCAGATTCCCGATATTCAAGATGGCGTCCAAGATGGCCGCCAAAATAGATAGGTTTACATTAATTTACTTTTCTGTGTAAAATAATAGCTTATATTGTGTAATTAAGCTGATACTGACTGGATAGTAATATATAGATAAGAAAAATGCAGTAATATAGAGAAAAAAAAAACAAATAGTACTATAATTAAGGAAGTTCAGGCCAAAAAACAAACAAAAATAGCACATTTCATCAGGGTTTCTAAACGGTTTTGCTCAGTATGTATTCATTATTGCATAAAAATATTAACTACAGGTGGTCCCTTTTAATACTTCTTAAACATTTTTTATTTATTTTACAACACATACATTTACGTTCCCAGCTGGTTATTTATCCGTGCATTTGACATAGTTATTTCTCTTGTTACCATTTTGCCATGAAAAAATCTGAGAAAGAAAACAACTATAAAGTATAAGGCGCATAAATAACTTCTTGTAAGGACAATCTTCTTTTAAGATGTACTGTCCATATGTAGATTTTGAACTGAATTTAAGAGTCATAACTTGTTCATATAAAAGTGGTGGTATATATGAACAAAACAAGAACACCTCCGTTTTCAGACAATTAAAGGTATGGCATCCTTCGTACAAAGTACAAATGCAAGTCATATGTAATTCATATAACTCTAGAAACTAGTACATTTATAAATTATACATTGTATAAAATTCCAAACGGTCCAGGAGGGCTTGATTCCATTTTTATGCATTTGTCAATGAGTAGTTCCATAGTAGTTTTGATCACTTGTGTTTTTGGAACTGAAAACCCAAATTGCCTAAAATGTCTAGAGGTACGTCGATCTAAGGATAATTTGTAAAATCTAAGAATTAAAATCTAAGAACCACTCAGGTAATTTGCTCAAGGTGTGCGTCTCACGGCTTCACATGTATTACTCAGATATCAGGACAAACTTTTTGAGGACATCAACTATGGGGTGGGAGAGGTAATTGATTTGAAGTTAGCAACATTGCAAATTAAATTGTCTTTCTCATTATAATGTCTCTATTTCTGTACTGTATCTTCCTTTTTCTCTTTTTGCTGACAGATCTTGATTTATTTTGACAAGTTGAATTCCTACTGCAGTTGTTTAAAATCATATCAGACCAGGGCGCAGCAGTTCATACGTTTTTACGTTCAACAGGGTATGACAGAAATTAAACATAACTTCTATATTGTCTTGATGATATTAATATCTACAATGTCCAATCATGTGACCTTGAAGTACAAAACAGATTTGAGCAAACCAAGTATGCAACGAAGAGAATATTTTCAAAGGTGCTTAGTGGCAGCTGTAAAAGGTTTCCGCAGACTGTTATATTTTCTGTTCCGTTTTAATCAAAGAGTCCAATCAAAGATTATGTATGACAGAGATCCGCTTTAGTTAGATGTGTTAGGCGTGTTGCACATTTCATTTTCGCATTAGAAAACTCAATCAGTCACAGGTTTTATTATTTTCCTTTGTTATATGCTTTCATAAGATCCGCTTATCAATTCTATTAATGAAGCAATAGTAACAGATTAGATACAGATACCAACTTCAATCAGTGTGTGTCATGTAAATGTTTTACATATACATTACTGTCAGTGATAAACGTATATTCATAATGGTTAGAGACAGACGATCGAGTAAAGACAGAACCACATTGTGAACTGTTGAATGTAACAGCTGAGTCTATCATCTTTAACAAGTTATCTCCCAAGTTGCTTTATCTGTTATGAAATACACCCAATTTGTGTTGACAAAGAGTGCAATGTGTAAATGCATTTCCATAGTACAATCATGATTATTTGATATAAAAGGAATTATAACATTGTTGTCTTGAAACAAAAATCTTATTCAATATCAAAAGCTCAAGTTGCACAGAGGTCAAAATCAATATTACAGGCAATTCAAAACCATCAAACACCTCATCAAACAAAAAAAATAGGTTATCTTATGAAACATACATCAAGATCATTCTTGACATCAACCAGGCAACTAGTAAAATTAACTTGGAATGCATTGGTTAAGCAAACATCCTGAATAAACAGTTTCAGTCTGTTTTTTTTCCGGAGTTTTTGCACTCTCACTGATCCAACTATGTAAGAATTCCCTTGGAAAAACCAAATACCCAACTATTGCTGATATTGTCTTTGACCCCAGAGGTAACCTGAAACTTATCCAAAACCTAAAGGCCGATCAGGCTCTTGGCCCAGACTTGATTAAGCCCATTGTCCTGAAGGAGCTCCGATATGAGATCCTTGACATAGGATTACTGATTTTTCAAAGATCCCTAAATATTGTTCAACTCCTATAGGAACTGACGAAGGCAAATGTTGCCGCACAGTTTAAAAAGGTGATACTAGCGACTCCGCAAACTATAGGCCCATATCTCTAACGTGTGTTCTATGCAAACACTTAGAACATATTATTGCTTCTAGCCTATCCACACACTTCTCAAAACAGAACATTCTATATGAACTGCAACACGGGTTCCCTGAAAAACGGTCCTGTGAGACCCAGCTAATAGAACTTGTTGATGAAATATCAAGGAATATTTCCTCAAGCAAACAAACCGACCTTATCCTACTAGACTTCAGTAAAGCCCCCGACAAGGTCAACTACCTTAAAATATTATTCAAATTCCAAGAACCTGGTGTCCCCAAACAAATCGTGTCTTGGATCAGGTCCTTCCTAATAGGCAGATCCCAGTCTGTCGTGGTTAACGGTAATATGTCTGATCAAGTCCCTGTTACATCAGGGGTCCATCAGGGCTCTGTCCTAGGGCCCCTGCTCTTCCTACTGTACATTAACGATCTCCCTGGTACAGTCACCTCCCACTTTGCAGATGACACAGCCGTGTACCTTGTAGTTTCCTCCCTCACAGATTGCCAAAGGTTACAAAATGATCTTCTAAACTTAGAAACTTGGGGAAATGTGGGACATGGAATTTAACTCCAGCAAGTGCCAGGTCCTTCACATCACACGTAGCAGAAAGCCCACCCAGTTTCCCTATAAACTACATGGTCAAACACTGTCCCAGTTAAGGATGCAAAATACCTTTGTGTCGACATCAGCCACAACCTCAACTGGAACACACATAACAACAGAATAGTAACAAATGCAAACAGAACACTAGATTTCCTTAAAAGCAACATCAAAACAAAACACGAAAACATCTAAGCACTATCATACAAAACACGGGTAAGACCACAGTTAGAATACGCCTCATCAATACGCCACACACACAGGTTAACATACATAAGCTGGAAATGGTCCAGCGAGACACAGTCAGATGGGTTACAAACGATCATTCATGATACAGTAGCTAGCGTAACGGACCTACAGAACACCTAAGGCTGGAGCACACTTGAGAAGAGACGTCTAGACTCCAAACTGGTCATGTTCTACAAGATTTATCACCATCTTGTAGCCATCCTGCTTCCATCTTACAAAGAAGCCCCAACCAGGTTCACCAGACAGATGCACTCCCTCAGTGTCCGCCAAATTCATGTCAACACGGACTTCTTTAAATTCTCCTTCTTCCCTCACACCACAGTCCTATGGAACAGGTTACCCCAGCATATTGCGACTCTGTCTGATCTTGAGTCCTTCAAGCAGGTAGTGGCCCTGTTCCAGTATTAAATATAGCAGTTGTTTTTAACCTTCTTTTACTCTAGATCTATTACTGTTTTTAACATTTTAACAATCATGCTATGTCTCATAGTTTCACTATGTCTGGAAGACTTCTTCCAGTTTAACTTTTATTCTTCTCTAATACCCGGCGTGCACCCTGCCCATAATACTCACCAGAGGCGTGAGGCAATAACCGTAGATAGATAGATCGATTTGGTAGCACATACATTTTAGGGCATTTCAATAAGATATATACAATTTAGCACTCCTGTATATACATAAGTCTCCATATACAGAAATTTAACAATTTTGGCGGCCATTTTGGATGCCATTTTTAATATCAGTTATCTACCACACATGATGCAACTGCATCATGCAGTTCTGTAATCTAGAATGCATTTCCAAAAGACAGTATTGATTATTTGTTAAAGGCATTATAACATTGCCAGTTTTGTCCACAAAGTCTTGAAACAAAAATCTTACTCAATTTGGCAGCCATCTTGAACGCCATTTTGGATATTAGTCTTGTTTCATAAAAATAACCCTTTTATTATCCTCTTGACAACATAACATACATTTTAGTGTATTTCAATAAGATGTATACAATTTAGCACCCCTGTATATCCGTAAGGCCCCATATACAGAAATTTAACAATTGTCGGCGGCCATTTTGGACGCCATTTTGACTATCATGCAGTTCTGTAATCTACAGATCCTAACAAACATTTTGGTATATAGAAACCTTTGTTTACTGAGACAGACCGGTACCTTGTCAGATATGCTTAGGTATTTGCAGTAGTAATCGTTTATTTAAGCGCTCATTGAACAATCACATTTGCATATATCACAGTATTACAGCGAAATATTATGAAAAGACATATTCAGACTATTCGTTACATTATCCTATGTCAGACTCTGTAAAATATTTTGGAACAAGAAAGTGTGTTACTTTATTTCTTTGCAACATTGTTAAACGGATATATTATTACCTAAATCCTAGAACATCTACTCTGAGAAAATCATCCATATCCTTATACGTGACCTCAAGCTGAAAAGAGACAGCAAATTCTAAATGAGAGCATCAGTTTCTTGTTTTAACAACCAAACAGATCATCAGTATTTTAAAAGAAACAAAATAATACATCTCTTCGTTATATTTTTACATATACTTGAATATCTACATCACATCCAAATCCATTTATTATAATGACTGCGTATGGTGTTTGAATGTATTGATACTTTTATTTGTTGCAAAATTAAGTTTTATCATTTACTGAGAGGGCTCTGCCTAATATATCTTTTATTCAATATATAATTATTGTCTAAGCGTCTGTCACAGTTAAAGACACCGTGAAAAATTTACAGCCCATTTAACAAAAACATTTTGACGCATAAGGATCTCAGATTTCGTTCACAATGTTATATGCGTACATACATGTACACGAACAAAATAACTATAATCTTTGTGGACTTATCGTAAAGATGTTAATTAACACGATTAAACATAAATGTAATTCTGTTTTATATATCATATTATAATCACTAATAACTGGCTTGTGGATATTTCAAAAATTAAGTTAACATGTACCTTTGATTTAAGTTCTGCCTTGTACTTTTTATACAACATCGATGATTTATCCAATAGTTCTTTTTTAAAATCTGTGTTGATGCTAACAACAAGCGGCACTTTTACTGGCACTTTATCTGAAAATACGTGTTAAGAAGAGTAAAAGGATATATACACGCTTTGTGATAGTGGTTATACATCAATGGCAAGAATAAAGACTAGAGGATAACATGTAACACTGCCTCGAATATATATTGCAATAACTGTACTTTCATTTTTAATAACCAAATACAAATGAATCATGTTCACCAATTATAATTATTAAGAAGAAAACCATACAGATACACACATTTTAAAAACGCGTATTTGGCAGTAACTTCGTCACCGTGTGCGAACATTAATGGAAGATCCAATATCTTCTTCATAGCGTAGCTGTAAGAAGTATTCAGTATTTCATCCAGATCAGATCTGCCTCAGTCGGTTACGCAACAATGCTGTTATCTTTTTTCAAATTAATTCATTTGTGCAAAAACATAACTATCTTGTACAATGAAGGCCGCAAACATAGAAAAGGATTGCAACTAGTCATTTTGCAATATAACTTACTGACAGCTAGTAGTAATGTTTTGACGAAATCATGCGTGTATTTACAAAAGAAATCCGCCATATTAAAATACACCATACAATTTCTATTCGTACTGAAAAGAGATAACCACATCATTGCTAAGTTTATACACTAACAGTCCAGAAATGTCACTGGTCATGAAATGTTCGAATGCATCTGCATGAACATCAATTTTCAACAACTTTAGTACAACTGACGTGCGCGTGGTAGTAAAATATTTGGTTGAATTTGTCAATCGGACGTATTCCTGTCCGTAGAATCAAAGTGTATATATTTACTTAAACCTTGCTAAAGCAAGTATAACAAGTGCGTAACAAGTAAGATCCCATCCACCGTATTTCCGTTTTAGACATATCTTCTTTAAATGCTCAATGTCGGCGGGATGTAATACTCTGCTGGATTTGTAAATATATGTTTGAATATAATTTCAACATTGCAATTCGTATATGATGGCAACAGTTTGTTGAAAACTCATTACAAATATGTGTTCCACTATTTCCAATGATTCTCCATAAAGCAGACCCTTTCTCTTGGTACCAGAAGAACCAAATTGATAATTTGAAAGTCCTATGGACCGATTTTTTAAACTTTGTATACTGACTCCAAATAAGTCTGAAACAGTTTTCTTGCCTTGATATTGAATTATCTGCCCTTGAAAATTGGATTTTTTTTTAAATTAGTATTTTCAGATTTTCGAGGGCAGATAATTCAAGATCAAGCTCGGGAACCTATGATTTTTCATGCATATGTCCTTTTTAACCTTGACTCTCAGTCAGTACACAAAGTTTAAAGAAATTCTGTCTCCGTAGGAAACTTTTTGCCTATATACATATAGAATATGTCTTTAAACTTTTTACACTGGTATAAAAGAAAGCTACATGAAGATGTTCGTAAAAAGTAGTCCTTTAGAAGAAAATCCTTAAAACCCATTGAGAGCTCCGCCCTTTCCGTCAAGTGGGAAATTGAGAATCTTTATTGCATTCAAACGTCATTAAAGTCCGGCGGTCAGTTTCAAGAAGTCATTAAGGGGGAAAAACGGTTTCGAGTGATAAAAGTCGCATTAACTGGCATTACGGGGCTCAGGATTATTATTTGTTCAATTTTGGATTCTATCACTGGTTTGAATTTCATTTAGTAGCTTTAAAGAGGGGTCGTTTGAAGAAAAAGATTATTTGTATTTAAGAGGTCTTGCCCCTGTCCTCAAGTGTTCCTCACATGTCAAGAAGTCGTTAGAGGGGAAATTCTTGCTGAAACATGAGGATAGGGGGCGTTTAGTACAATCATGTGCGAAAAAGGTTTAAATCACGATCACTAGATAATCATTTCCTGAATTCTACACAGTATTCATTGAAAATTCAATATGAACAAAATGTAGACATACATGCATAAGAATGATGATCGTTGCAAAGTGGTCCAAATAGCTCGAACGTGTTTTTAATGTCACGGTGAACTAGAATTACAAACACTTGGAATAATCACAATACTGTTTATCGTTATATATGAAGATATTACTCTGTCATATCGACAAGTTTTGTCACACAAAGTGTTTAACATAATGTAGTTAAATTGTCTGTCGTGATGTGATGAAAGTTCTATAGTCTATAGTGAGGATGCACTCCAAAATCCGTGCACGGTACATGAAACAATTATTTACATCGATATCTACATGTTTAGGATGAATAAGCCCACCAAAGCAGTTTCGTGTGCATCAGAATTATGTATTCTGTACTGGAAATTATGTAGTCCAAAACACCATTCAAGAATGCGCTACAATAGCCTACTGATGGCATCACTGGTAAGGTACCGTCTAATATGACATATTACGCGTATTTAAGCATATCTAAGCATGCGCAGACAGGATATGTTGTTTCATATCAAGATTTATACTACCACTGCCTCCTCCAGAATTTTCACACACTTTGTAAGTTCTCGACCTTCACCAATCTGTCTTGATTTACGCGTTTATGTGAACACATATCTTCTGTTGTATCGGCATTTATAGCTTCAACATTAATATCACTAGATATATTGTACTACCGGGATAGTGGATGGATTATCTCTCAATACACGGCGTCGATACCTCACATTCGATATCTATTGTTACGTGTATAATGTAAATAAAATGATGATAAGTACATAGTCTGTTACTGCGATGCTTAAAACGGCGGGAAAGTGCTTGTTGGTCAGTGGCTTCTAAAGGTGTGGACATATCAAGAAGAACGTGAACGATAATGTAGCTTTGGATAAGAGATTTGAGGATAATAAAACAGACCTATAATTTTGTATGCAGACTATAGTCCTTTGTCGAAATGGTTGACTTTTACAACCACTTTAGACGAGCATCTGCAACACTTACTACTGGAGCATGTAAACGAATCATCACGAAACTTATGCCAGATATATTATACCCCATTCTTCGTCTTTGCGTTTTGCATTTCCAGTCGATCTTATTGTCGTTTCCAGTTCAAATACGATCATATCGAAATACCACTTGCATTGATTGTGTACAATAGTTCTAAGTAAACTATAAATAAAGTTTGAAATCAAATTATAGACTATACATCGGAAGAACCGTAGAAATAACTATTAACAATATACTTTAAATATAAAGTAACAGGAACAGAAAGCACCTTTTAAGATAAATAACTTATGAAACGTACCGAAGGGTAAAAATGTCAACCACAATAAAACACTAGACGCATATAATTTAATTTTGAACAAAGAAATATTTAAATAGAATTGTAAATCTCACCTAGGCTTAATACTTTTGCAGATTCATTCTTATTCGAAGTGGAGGATATGTGTTCTAAAGTTGAACTACATATACAGACCCCGTCCGGTCCGCGAAACCCCAAAGAGTTACCAGTTATGCTCGGTGTACTGAAAGGAGTTGCTGACATCGTACTCGATTGATTAGAAGGAGTTGTTGACGTCGTGCTCGATGTATTGATAGGAGATGTTGACGTCGTGGTCGATGTATTGGAAGGAGTTGTTGACGTCGCGCTCGATGTATTGGAAGGAGTTTTTGACGTCGTGCTCGATGTATTTGAAAGAGTTGTTGACGTCGTGGTCGAAGTAATGGAATGAATTGTTGACGTCGCGCTCGATGTGTTGGATGTGTTTGAAAGCGTAGGTGACGTCGCGCTCGATGTATTAGAACGAGTTGTTGACGTTGCGTTCGATGTATTGGGAGGAGTTTTTTGAGTCGTGGTCGTTGAATTTGAAGTTGTTGTTCGAGCCGTGGTCGATGTATACAAAAGTGTTGTTGGAGTCGTGGTCCATGTATTGGAACGAACTGTGGTGGTCGATGTATTGGAAGGAGTTGTTGACGTCGTGCTCGATGTATTGGAAGGAGTTGTTGATATTGTGGTCGATGTTTTAGAAGGAGTTGTTGACGTCGTGCTCGAAGTATTGGAAGATGTTGATGTCGTGGTCGATGTATTGGAAGGAGCTGAAGACGTCAAACTCTTAGTCATGGAAGGAGATGTCGATGTCTCAGTTGATGACGGGGAGGAAGATATTGCCGATAATGTTGTTGTACACACGCATGTCTTTCTTGGATTTGTTTCTACAATTCCAAACAAACTTAACTGTGTGGATATAGATATCCCTGAAATAATACAGTTAGATCATGTAAAAAATAAAATAAAAAGAAACGTTTAACAATTAAACGTAGAGATTACAAAACTCAAACGCAAGTATATACCTGTAACACTGAGGGCAATAGCCATTAGCTATGCTATAAAGCTTTTAAAAGTAGAACACTACTTTTATTCCATGTTTCTCGAAAATTTGTTTTTACATGTAACTTTTTAAAATAAAAATGAAACTTCACATTGTCAACACTGACTAATGGAAATGTTGCTGTTCAGCTAATTCTGATCTGAAACAGTAACAACAATGTTACCAAGGATTTTTGTATCTAGGGTTCAGATTTATTTACATGATACCACCTTACTCGAACGTTCGCAAACTCTAGTATATCACACTTAGAGGTAATTACCTCTATTTCTGAGTTGTTCAATAATTTGAAATCTGTCGATTTAACAACACCTGTAACATTTGATATTTCAAATTTCTTAACATTTATGTATGTAGCGTGTTTATCTACGTCCTAATTGTTTGACTAATGTGTGGTTAGCTTACCTATCAGAAACCTTGTCGTTAAACAGGGCATTGTTCGGGTAATTTCGGCACCTGCAATATATACACAATAATTTACGCATCCAAATAATAATTATAATTGTAGTTTTTAGAAATGTTTTAGGTGGTCTGTGCTTTCACAGTGAAAAGATTTCCGGTTAAGATACAACTTCCAAAAAATAAATCTAAATGTCAACCATTGTACGAAATAAAGATTTTAGTCAGGATTTGGTCATTTCTTATATCACTGACATACATTTAAATCCTAATAAAATTATGTTCACATTTTCTATTATTATACAATATATAATATCAAAAATATATATTATCAATTCACTACGCAATATTTTAGTCAACGGATAATTAGATGACCAAATGGTCCTGGGCCGCTCACTGGAGGGATATAAATGACCTGTTATGAGGAACATCAAGGAAAGCTATCTTTAAAATAAACCATAAATTACCCACAATTAGGAGTGCAATTTCGTCTTTATATCAATTTTTCAATATATGTTTAACATATTTTATTAAAATGATTCTGTTATCTTGCATCGATAACGGTGGTAAGTACGTTGTTACTCTTCGTAAAACGCCAGCTTGTTACATATATACAAGCAATCTTCAGCCAAATTTTCACAATATTTAAAAGCCGTGTTGCTGTTAATTGATCAATAAAAAAAACGCTAATATAAAATACAAAAATCTAGAAATACCCATATCTTTTTTTCATCAATTTTATAAATTTTACGACAACTGTTATACAGTTGAAGCTGCCTTAAGCAGTCACTTGCCTTGAACAGCCAGTCAGCTAACTTTCAAAACTGACTTATAGCAAGCAGATTATGTTACTTCCTTGTTTGGTTGCTTGATTCAAGTTTGAATACAATACAGAATTTAAAAGGCAACAACTATGACAAACAGCAAAATAGGATGTACTTGGTTTTTAGTGATCAACGACTACATTTCAAAATTTCAACAATATAGCTGCGTGTATGATTACATTAAAATTACCAAAAAGGCGACGTCTGCCTTCGGGTATCTAGATGCAACCACAGATGGCATGGGTAAAAGTGGTAAGTCAGTCATGCAAACACGGAAGTTATGCATGCCGCATGAAGTCGTTTTCCGAGCTGGTACAGATCCAAATCTCACGGGGTGGGGGAGTTATCTACATTGTGAACGACATGCAAAAGAATGATTCAGTTCACCTCGTTGGATTGCAAACGTGTTAAAGCGGCACTGAAAGTAAAGTTAATATGTATTGCCAGGAGGAGTGCCATAACTGAAGTGAGGCCAGTAAATGTCCCGGTAATACAGACACGTCGGGGTAGTTCGGTTCAATACCCATCCTAGGGCAGCCAAGAGCACAATCTTCTGTCCCATTGTTCGGGAATGAAGGAACAGGTACATGTTGTGTCGTTCGATCAGTTGTAGAGAAGGTCCCTTTAACACAATAATCAATAAAATCTGTAAAATCTGCCCAGTAAAGGGTTTATTATGATACAATATCACAGAATTGTAAACATACAACAAGAAAACTTGCAGAATCAGAAATGAGCACACAAGCCGGATAGCATTTGCTTTTTGTTTGAGATTGGTAACAGAATTCGACCGATCCGGCTTAATGAAAAGTATGCGGCTACGTCATATTAGTGAAGCGAAAAACAATATCTGCTTTTACATAATCACATAGGAGTATTGAATTAGTTTTATGACAGTGCATCTCTGCCGCAAACGAGTGGGATAAATAATGAATACCCCTTCTAAATCAAAGTGAGTGAAATCCTTCTGTCGTAAGACAATGAGAAGCTTCTTAAGTGCAATTTTATTATAACATGGAGGAAATTTAGAGACCTGACAGGAGTTACATATCTGGCGCTGCAATTGGCATTGGTCATTGGCTTTCCCCATGCAACAAAATATCCAGATACGGTCTGTTCAGTGTCTCATTCCGGTAGCTGAGGTCAATTTCAGGAGAAACTAAAGCATGAAAAGTTTGGCCAAGCCGTAGGACGTGTTCCAACTCTTCCAGAAGTTGTTGGACTTGATGAGAACTGTCTGAATCGGACAGAACGTGCTGCGAATTGAATAGCTCGAACGTTGAACAGTTGCTGACATTATTTCACTATTTCTTTATCATTAACACCCTATTTAACGTTCATCCCATCATGCATCTCAGATATCTATATCTAAGTAACAACAACAACAATAATAATAATAATAATAATACTGATGATATGACTATAGAATAGTAATGTTGACCTCAATAGTATTTTAGAGGGCACTAACTTTGATTTTAATTGATCACAAATTCGGATCGCAAATTAGACAGTATAAATTTAATTTGCATCTTTCGAGAGCAGATGTGATTACATGCCGAAGACGCCAACCCTATATGTGTAACAGATACATGTAATGGAAACAGCTACGTCCCGTATAGAAATGATCACCACGTTTTGTTGCAACAAAGGTGTTTTAACAGCACGTGAGCGCGTTAATCTCTCTGTTAATACACGTTTTCTCTCGTGTTAAAACACCCCCGAAAAGATACAAGAACAGCAAATTTATGCTAGAGTATACAGTGACGTAGGATTCTTATCAAATTATAAGATGTATATTCTGAACTGCTGTCGTTTCCTTTCTTATATCCTTAAAGTTAAAACTTTCTTTGTTCTTTCACTAAATCCAAATCACACTCTCGTCTTTTAGATTTAAAACGAATCAATACACTACGTTCAAGTCGTCTTGTTACAGGAGTGCCTAATATGTGGGCATTTCATAAAGATAATTTCAGTCGGATCAATAACAGTGATAAATATATGATCATAACTTTGGAACAGCATACATTTCATTTAAGACCATATGTCATTAACAATAATGATTTACACAGATAGAACAATTTAAACGTATTATATTTTATCATTTTGGCAGAGCATCTCTATATCAAGTCGTGCAAACCAACCCACTATCATGCAATTTTTCAGCAAACAAGCCTAAGATAAACACATCTCCATATTCAAGTGGAACCGAACTAAAATCATTAATAGTTCTTGCTTTTTAATGCATTTCTACATATGTTGCGATCCAGTGAAACGTCATAACTTAATAACTACAAATTGTTGATGTTAAATTGTAGGATGGTAGTCTTTCTGAAAAGTAAATCGACAATCGCACAATGTATTTTACCTATCCAAACGTATCTGTGAGAACGAATTAAAAGCATCAAGTTAACATGAAGCTTGTAAAAAAATATAACGGAAACTGGATATAGTTTCCTTCTTTTGAATCTTTGTGCCACACAAAAGAAACACTCTTTTTAAACAGTAGATTGAAGCAGCCTAATTGTAAAAGAAGAAAAAGGATATTGAATTTTAGATTATATTTCAAGTGTCTCTGTAATCCCCTGTTTACATAGACCTACAACGAATGACAGATTTGCTTGATATCAAGAGGTATAACGAACGGAATTTAATATAATCTGACAAACACAAAGCGTAGTTACTGTACTAGCCATGCTTGTTGTTGATATACATGAAAACGGGATGAAACATTTAACATTTGAAAGCTACACTGCACTTTATATGATAGGGTTATTATGATAGTAGCTTGATCTGGGATGCTGAGTGGATTTTGCCACATCGGATCACACGAGGCGCGCAAACGCCGTGTGTAACCCGACCTTGCAAAATCCACAAGAACCGAATACAAAATCCCACATCTAGCTACTGTTATAATGATCCTTTAATTAAAATTATACCTTCATCTTTTTGTTTGTTGTTTTGTTATCAAACGAAATTTTCAATGTTTATCGATGTTAAAATAGAACTGAGTGTACTTTTTCTGTTCGCTATAGTATAGAACTGCGTCAGGTCATGTATATTAGATGAAAGTAGTTCAGCAGCATACTTTAAGTGCTTTTTTCTGCCTGTTCGTATTTACTTGTGAAATACATGTACGAGCCCTATGTTTCGACATAATTTATATAGGTATATACTAAATAGGGTTATTATAACAGTAGCTCCATCTGGGATGTTGTATTCGGCTCGAGTGGATTTTGTCAGATCGGATCTCACGACGCGCGCATGTGTCGTGTGTGATCCGTCCTTACAAAATCCACGAGATCTGGATACAAAATCCCAGATCTAGCTACTGTTGTAATGACCCTTTTATTATATACCTCCGCCTATTTTGTTCATTTGTATTCTAATGAAATCGTAAATGTTTGTTGATGTTAAAATGAAATGAGTGATGTTTTTGTTTGTGCTATTTATTAAATGCGTCAGCTTATGCATATTTAATGAACATAGTCCGGCAACAGACAATACAAAAGGTAGAAAACGATTTTTTTTCTGCCTGGTCATATTTACTTGTGAAATACAATCCAAATTGTTGACAGAATTTATATAGTTAGATAATAAGATCAGGTTTTACCTTTATATTTGTTTTTTAATACGAACCATAAACTCTAAGTTTAAGGAAACTATGGTAATGTAACTGAAAGTTATAATGTCACGCCTGATATGCTGATTACCAATTAAACTATAAAACGAAATTGGTTGGTTTCTTTATATGGATATTTTTATTCTCAAGTTCTTTATTACATGCAGAATGTATCTTGTTAAAATTCCACATTGAATCGCTATGACATATTATAGTCTATACAGAATATTATGTGTGTACAATAATGAAGCGTTCGGCTACTTTTCCCACGTCAATATCAAATTTTCCTAATGATCTCTGCATGACGTTTCGAATCTTCAACCTTAATAAAGTCACTGTATTGTGACAACCTTCCTACCAGCAACACTAATGGACAGATTAAGTATAAGAACTTTGTTCAGTAGTTATGTCTGTCTGCCTGTCTGTCACAAATCTTGTCCGCACTCTAAGTCAAACATTTCTCATCCGATCTCCACCAAATTTGAATAAAATGTGTTTGATCATAAGACCTCGGTCAAGTTCGATAACTAGCCAAATCGGCCCAGGCACTTCGGAATTATTGCCCTTGAATTGTCCAAAATCGGCCTTTTTACTCTTCAAATTTATATTTGTAGTGAGTAAACAGTATATAAAGACTGACTTTCTATTTAGATGATTAAGCAGTTATGGAAGACATGCGCTTTTCTCAAAAGCAGCTCTAGTTTTATATCACTTTTACCTGCTGTTATGACATCGGCTATTTATTATATTTTTTACTTTCTCATATATTAGCCTTGAAATACCGAAAATTGGATTTTTTACTCTTGTCCGCGCTCTAAGTCTAATATCTTTTATTCGATCTTCACCAAACATGAATAAAAAGTGTTTGATCATAAGTCCTCGGCCTTGTTCGATAACTAGCCAAATCGGCCCAAGCACTTCGGAATTATGGCCCTTGAATTACCGCAAATCGGATTTTTTACTCTTGTCCGCGCTCTAAGTCAAATATTTCTCATCCGATTTTCATCAAACTTGATCGAAATGTGTTTAACTATAAGTTCTCGGCCAAGTTCGATAACTAGCCAAATTGGCCCAGGCACTTTGGAATTATGGCCCTTGAATTGTCCAAAATCGGCCTTTTTACTCTTCAAATGTATATTTGTAGTGAGTAAACAGTATATAAAGACTGACTTTCTATTTAGATGATTAGGCAGTTATGGGAGACATGCGCTTTTTTTCAAAAGCAGCTCTAGTTTTATATCACTCATACCTGCTGTTATGACATCGGCTATTTCATTGTATTTTGTACTTTCTCATACATTACCGATGATATATATAACTTCAAAACAATAATAATGATACAGAAATGTCTACAAATATAAATAAGGTGAATGATCTTCCTTATTTCACTTCAAGAATAACTATAACACAACTTGATATATTACTTCATGTTTCTTCCAACAAAGAAATTTGAAATGTCTCCTTAACAATAATAGTTTGAATTTTCTTACCGTCTCTGTTTTTAATGTTTCCTCAAAATTAAATGACACCAAAGACACATTTCCTTAAGTGTCGTGCAGGTAAACGTAACTTCAGTTGCATGAAAAATATTAGAATTTCTTATCAGTGGATTATTTGATCACATGTTATTGATTAATACCTGCACAGGTTTTGGTACCCTGGGGGTATCTGTGAAGTCTTGATTTTTGTTAATGTGTTCCGCAATACATTGTTAGGACTAAATGATAGATTTTTGTCAAGTTTACTTTCAAATGTCATACGGAATCAAATAGGAGCAATTGCATAACAGATTGTTAATCACCAGTTGCCACAACATACAGGGAATTATTTTTTAAAGCTAAATACCAAAGTTTTTTCATTTAAGCTGTAACACATTGATACATATATTTAATTAAGATAAAACGCATCAACATCACTGATCATACATGAAAAGCGGCTAAAACGCTAAATATTTACCCTTCTTATTTTTGGGAATTACATTGATTTAAAACGCTACACTTATTTGCAAGCTGTAATACATGGCTACACACATATAATTAAAAAAGACGCATTAACATCACTGATTATACATGACAACAGATCAGAACATAGTGAACCACAGCTAGATATTAACCCTTCTTAATTAGGCAATTACATTTATTTAAACGCTACACTTGTTTGCAAGCTGTAATACATAGCTACACTCATATAAGTTTTAAAAAAGACGTATTAGCATTGCAGATGATATGTGATAAGTGGTCGAAACAAAGTAAACCACGGGTAAATATTAACACTTCTTATTTTGCCAAAAATATGGATTTAAAAACGTTACAGTTATTTACACTTGTAATAATATCTGCTGAACTGCTATCAAGCACTTCTTATTTCATTTTCAGCACATCTTCGCGTTTCTTCTGGTAAACAAACTCATTGTTTTAATTTGTAACTGTATGTCGCACTGTTAATGTAGGTAAGTTCTAAATCATATTTATTTATAGTTAAAACTTGTCCGTTACAATACCCCTACCCCAGATTACGAAAGCATTTGACACAAATACAAATTTCCCAAGTTTGAACAAAACGATACGCGTTAGTCTCTTAACAGCTTAAAAAATGCATTTCTGTCTTACAATCTTTTTTGTGTAAATTGTGCTTAATACACATGTTGAAAATCTTTGATAAGATTCTCTGAAAATATAGACAATGTATCTTGGAATGGGGTTTAAATGACTTCAATATCACTTATGCATGTTGTCTTTCTTTGACACTATTTTATCAAATGATATTTTAAAAAGACTTGAAACATGTTTTGTGTTTGTCTCGATTTGTTTGTTTACTAAACTAATAGGTTTCGGTGATAGATGGACTTTATCTGGAATTTGACTACAGCAGATGAAAATAAACGAGTTTGTCTATATATGAGCTTATTTTCAAAGTATTCTAGTTTTTTGATACTGCAAATGACGTGTGCAAAACTTAAATAACAAACTTGTTAAAGGGAAAACAAACACAGTTATCAGTTAATTAACCCTTGATCAAATACGAATACAAATAAATAAACTCGCACGTTTCCGAAACTTCCTGTTTTCCCTCTATTTTCTTTCACAATTTTAATACTGAGATACTGAACCCTGTGCGATGAACTTGTTTTGTCATCAAACGGAGTACTTAATGTGGTGTGACAAGCTCGACGAAAACGGAATCCCTAAAACGTTTCTAATGTTCCATTCTATTCAGAACATGTCTAAACCTTTACTTTTGAAAAAGGTCTTTTTAATGTCTAAGTAGATATAACTAAACTTATATTAATAGTAATGACTACAACAAGTAGTATGTCAATAGAGTGTTGTAGTACCTTAAAAGATAATAAGAGATGGAACAGAGCAGTAGCTGAGAAATTTATTTCTAAGTCATTATATTATGTAAGACTATTGCAAAAACTAAATATTATAACTAGAAAATGCCATTTAGATTTTAGATAGAAACAAAGCATTAATGTCAAGAAGTTCTGTTTCCTGAGTTCAATCAAAGACTTATAAAATAGAATATGTATTTATACTTCTTTGGTTCAATTTAGTCGTTTTAAATCAACCACTTTCACATAAAATATGCTTTCGTTTCGATTGCATGACTATACATCTAAATTACGTTCAGCGGTAAAAAAAAATTATTTTTGAGTTGATGTGCAGTAATAAAGTACAGTATTACAATTTGCTTAAGATATTAAGAAACATAAATTATCACATTGAAATACGTTTACACTTTTGATTATCGGTAACACAAGTTAGTTTAAATTGTATTTATTTCCACAATTATAATAATATTTACAAACACGACTAGTACATTTAAGTTAACAAGGTTTGATAAAAAGACATACATCAATCAAAATAGTAAAAACAAACAAAGAACATATTGGTCGAATGGACTGGAAAACAAGTTACTTCAAACTTATATGAATTCCGCACCACAAGAAGAAGAGGTTGAATAAAAAAGTATAACTAGGCTGTGTACACAAGCTATTTCAACGTGTTGATTCACGTACGAAATGGAACCATGAAGTAAGAAAATAACTGACAGCCATATATATATATATAAAACGACCTTTGAAAGGGATAGGTTTTATAGTAAAAAAGATAATAGGTAAGGGTAGATTTCTCGGAAGCACAAAGCACCAAAAACACAGCCTCAGAGCCACGCATTTACAAAGTAGGCCAACAAGAAAAAGAAGCCGTAATGGAAAACTATTACAGACGGGCTGCTTCAAAAATCTAACAAGTACATATAAATTTATGCCAAATATAGATATAAGGGAATGAAGAGGTAAGGGTAAAAAAGGGGGTGGGGTGTGGGTTGGTTTGGGGCGAAAAGTTAAAGGGGAAAGTAGAACAAGGATGAATATACAAAGGGAATGCTACGTTCCTTAATCACAGATACACTACAACGTAAACCACAATTGCGCATATATTCATGTACCAAAGATAAACACACAACCACATCCAACTAACTAACATAAAAAGAGAGACAAGTATGATACGAGAACACAGTAGGGCACCGCTTTAGACTCACAAGCACACAAACGCACCCCTATAAGCAGGAAAAAACAAACGTGTACCGCCTAAGGATTCCGGCAGCCAAAATAAAGAGGAGCCACGAAAACTAACTTCAAAGTAAAAGGGGAGGGGGATGTAAAAAGGAGCGCAAATGCAAGGGGAAAGGATGGAGAGCGATAGGGGAAGGTAGGAGGAGGAGAAAACGCTTACAACAAAGAAGACAACATACGTAACATACAATACAAGACAGACAGAAAACCAGTTGAAAATAGGGGCACCGCCTTGGAACGGTCAGTAACCTAAATAAAGGAAACTGGGGGTTTAAACGCGTTTAGGGCATGCCAGCCTCGCACTTACCCTATTTTCAACAAAATAGATAACACAATAAAACTTGCAATTAAGTATTTAATTGTTAACATCTTCAAAAATACTGTCTTTGAGATCTGATAGAGTTTAACATTCATTAAAACTCATTTAACTGATCAAAGTTTTCCATTAAGTAATACGCTACTTTAGAAACAGCTAAAAGGCTAATTAATATCAATCATGTGTTTTCGAAAATATAGTTTTGTTTGTTTGATTGTGATTTTTTTTATTTCCAAAGAATAATTACAAAATACATTTCTAGTCCTTAATTACAAGTCTTTCAAGTGAAATTCTTGACATGTTTCTTATTACAACTTAAAAGGGAAACACTGGAAACTCCACAGGTCGCTCAATGCAACACAAATGAAACTGTTGCAGGCTCGGGTTGATTGAGTCTCTTCATGGACGGTAGTGGAAATGCGCCCATAAGACGGTGTTCATGAGACGTATTTGCTAACAATGAGCATACTTATTTTAGTTGTTAATGCTTTATTTTTTATATTTATCAATAACTGACGAAAAAATAGTCATGTGTAGCTAAGAAAAAATAACATTTCTAAAACTTTCTATTTCAATTTCTTGAGGTAACCCTGTACTAAATATTTGATTTCTGTTTTAAAACTTATCTTAAAAACCCTTTGGTGTGATAAAGGGGGCATAATGCGTCACTCTACATATCAGGGCCTGAAAATCATTGAAAGGCGATTTCAAATTTCTACAACATGATTCCTTCCAGCATGGAATTGTGTATAAAATGAAGCAAAACATTTTAGGAAGAGGGGGTCGCCTTTAACTGTAAGCTTTCATCAAAGAATTGCGATTGGAAAGATATTCTATTTCTATTACCGCCCTATACCATATTGTGATCACAATAATTGTGGTCAGTTTTGTTTAATCTTATTAGAGGTAAAATGGACATGTTGACATGATTTGTATACTTTTGAAGGTTAAAAGCAAAAACAGAATTCATAAAACGTTATACGCACATCGCATTGAATGGCGTCTGTGGTTCTAACGTTCCAAAGATAGTCCATGAAAGGGTTTTAACCCATATTCTTCAACATTAAGGTAAGGCAATATTAACATATTTTTGATCATAGGAGGTTTCGACAATTTCAGATTTGTAAGTGTTTAAATATAAATAGCGGTAACCGTCACAGCTTTTTGTTCTAATTTCGGTAGAAATGCCAAACAAATATGTCAGTTTCGGCGCATGAAAAGATTGATCATGACTAAATTCCGTCAAATATGAAAGAACGTTAAAACATCAACAATATTTGTAACTTAAAAAAAATAAACTGAATTTCCTGAAATGAAAACAATTTTAAAATTCTGCAGTAAAACCACTATCCGACAAAAAATGTGAACATTATAAAATAATCTATATGCTGTTTGTATGATTCAATTCTTCTAAAATATAAAAGTAAAATAGTTTTAACTTACAGTTTTTCCTTTCAGATCCTCTGAGCACAATATATACGTTACTTCTTACTTTGTGATTTAAGCATCATGCAAAAAATCTGTCGCCATAAGTATAAAAGATTATATTTAATTTATTTCAGACGATAAATCTTATCAGCGGATGATTTGATCACAGTGAATTGATAAAACCCTTTGTAGTTTTTGGTATCCAAGAGATTTTTAAAACAAAAGTCAGACTTTTTATTGTTTATTAACCTGTCTTATAAAAATAATCTTTAACCGTCTTTTAAGTTTCAGTGTTATATCTCTATGTGTTCTATCAATGGTCCGGGAAGGGGACAAAATGAACGGAACATAATAAATAAAGGCCCAAGCTCTACCAAACCGCAAGATGTTATAGGTACACAAAAACGAAAAGCCGTGTCAAAGAAATATAAATGATACAAAATGCTTCTCTGCACTATATAGGACTTTCTAAGTTTGAATAAAGTCTTCGATTATTTTATTTATGACTTAAAGTGATACATGTGAAAATGCACGTAAATACGCGTACGTGAAATTTCTATTACATATGTTGCCACCTTATTAAGTAGATGACAAACATCATATGTTATTTTCGGTCAAAATGAATCTCTGATTCAACATGATAAGAGAACAATTTATATCCTAAATAAAAAATAGTTATCAGACACACTGAAAACCTGGAAAATCACCGTATGACATACAATACTGTCCGTGTGGCTGACAATCCAAAATAACTAATAAACATACAAAAACTATTTGTTAAAAACGTTCTAAACATAACGCATATAGTCTACTATCGGACCAAAATTATAAAAATGAGTCAATTGAATTTTATAAAAAAAAAATGTTATAATACATTTATTCAAAACATTCTGTAATAGGTCTTCTGTAGAGTCATAAAGTTACAACCGACGCGAACATAAGGTCTCTTGAGTTCAAAATAAAACAAAAGCAAATTATTTTATATAAATAAGGTAAAGAACTAAATAAAAACATTTTTGTAACTAATGCCAATGACTGGATGCGTGCACATTGACCTGCATTTGGAACGTCGGGTGCTGTGCAAGTACCCGTACGTTACTTTAAAGTATATAATCAACAATACATTCAACGCCAATGACTCACCTGAAGTAGGTATTGGCTCTCGTAAAAACTGTATTAGCACTTGGGTTAAGCGCTTGTGCCAGTATAGAGTTTGTAATGCAATTGCATTATTATTTATTATTATATACCTTTCTATGTACATAATAATAATGATACTCTTATTAAAAGGCAATATTAATAAATTGTATGGAGCAGGACCCTATAACCCATGTTAATAACTGGAAGCGTGCACAATGACGGGTTTTAGGACGGCAGTCTCCAAGGGATTCGGGCATCAACCTTGGGAACTGGAAGTCGAAGGTTCTGGTATTAAAATAGAAAAAAGTGGAAACTTCAAAGGTTGCTCAACACGACAAAAACGAAAATGTTGCAGGCTCGGTTTGATTGAGCCTGTTCATGGACGGTGTTGGCGCCTGGTTGAGCAGAACTCCACATTTACACATGCTAAAATACAAAAAGCAATTTAGAGACATCCGCAGATGTTTTCATACACATGGAACCTTCAATGATACACGTGTTGAGGCATGTAATTCCATGAAAAGCGGCGTTTGGTCCCCAGATAAAGTATTGTGTATGACTCGGGGAAAAAGATGTGATTTTCGCAATTTGAATCAAATGACTGGCCCTTTCAAAATGAGTGACACTATAACAAATATGTCACCTTTACTTACGCGTTAAGCGTGTGTTACACCGTCAGTATACAGTAAATGACTGACAGCTGACAAGTATTTTGTGACCGTTGAAACAAAACAGAAGTACACTACAACTGAACTTTTGGTGACAGAAGGCAAAAGCGGTAATCTGTTATCGACAGAAATCCAAACACTGCAACATATTAAAGTCGATAAAATTTGCAAAAACTACAATTCAGTATTTACTGGTATTGGGGAATACAAGGATAAGCAGATTTGGAATAAATAGCGCTGCTGAAAATTTCCAAAATACACTACGCACTGCACTAGAAGGACTTGATGGCGTAAGAAACATCAGCGATGACATCATCGTGTATGCTGAAAATCAGGCACAACATGACAAACGTTTAGAGGCTGTTTTGAAACGACTCCAAGATACAGGTTTTACGCTTAACAAAAAGAAGTGTGAGTTCAACAAGCGCAAGATTGAATTCTTTGGATATGTATTTAGTGAAGATGGAATCTCTGCCGATCCAAAGAAATGTGAAGCTATCAAAAATGCTCAAGCTCCCACAAATGTGTCAGAAGTACGTAGTTTTCTGGCAATGACAAACTATGTCTCGAGATTCATTCCAAATTGTTCGACAATAACTGAACCACTACGTCAATTGATCAAAAAAGGAGTATACTGGAAATGGGACAAGGAACAACAGGATGCATTTGAAACTCTCAAAAACAATCTAAACAGTAATACTGTAAAGACCTACTTCAATCCAAAGGCCGAAACTAAATTAATAGTCGATGCCAGTCCAGTTGGAATTGCAGCAGTTATGCTTCAGAATGGCAAAGTTGTCTGCTATGCTAGCAAGTCACTTACTGACGTAGAAAAACGTTATTCCCAAACAGAACGAGAAAATCTAGCCATTGTCTGGGCTATTGAACATTGGCATATCTATTTGTATGGACATTCATTCACTTTAATTAGTGATGCCGATGCACTCGAACATAATTACGCGAATTCTAAGTCGAAGCCACCTGCAAGACTTGAACGTTGGAAAATGAAACTACAAGCTTATGATTTTCGTGTGAAATACAGATCTGGAGAATCAAACATGTCCGATTATTTAAGTCGACATCCAGATGCTGCCAGTTCAAAACAGTCAAAACAATCAAAACATGCGGAAGAACACATCTCATTCGTTGCTCATTATTGTTCCAAAGGCAGTAACAATGAAGGAAATTATAAGTGCAACGCGCGATGACAGTGATTTACAAACAGTCATATTAAATGTCAAAAGTTCGAAGTGGAAAAAATCGCAAAACAGTGTAATTGATACATTTGCAAGATGCAAAAATGCTCTGACAGTAGTTTATCTTGAAGATGGTGAAGTATTACTTCATGAATCAAAGCTCGTGATACCAAAATCATTACAAGATAAGGTAATTAATATAGTTCATGAAGAACATCAGGGTATTGTGAAAACGAAACAGCTATTACGCGAAAAAGTATATTTTCCGGGAATAGATAAGCAAGTCGAAAAGAAATGCAAAAGTTGCATACCATGCCTTGCTGCAACGAAAACAAATTCGTCAGAACCATTGAATATGATTGAAATAACGGAATATACATTTCAGCATGTTAGCTTGGATTTTGCAGGACCTTTTCCGAATGGGAAATACCTACTTGTTCTGATAGACGAATATTCAAGGTTTCCAATAGTAGAAATTATTAACTCAACCTCTTCAAAGACAGTCATTTCTATATTGGACAAGATATTCTCAGAATTTGGAATTTGCGAAGTTCTAAAATCAGATTATGGTCCGCCAATGAATGGACACGAATTTGCACAATTTGCGAATTATATGGGATTCAAACATAGAAAAATTACTCCATTATGGGGCGAAAGTCTATACGAATTTCAAGATATTGTGTCTATACAGATTTGAAAGTCGTAAAATCTGTACGATATCGTGAAAGTAATTATACTGCATGGAATCATTATACTGTTTTCATTTTCATGATAAATACATGTTGAAATTTGGTATTTAGAATTTAATTGTTTTACCAAACAAATAAAATAAAAAGAGTGCATTACTGCAAAAGGTTCCTGACCACCATTTTTTTCTGATATTTTGTCTATACAGATTTAAGTTGTCTCTTTAAACAGAAAAATATGTATACAGTATGTATAATATTGTATCATTGAACTTGAGAAGACAAGTGTCTATAAAGATTTGACAAGTCTCGTCGTTTATACTGATAACTGACCTGTCCTTAAATGCGTCTATACTGATTTGTAAGGTATTGCAAAGTTATATGTACTATATTTCATCCTGTATGATGTGTCTATACAGATTTCACTAGACTTATCTGGGTATGTCTGTACAAATTCGACTATATCTCACTCGGTCTGATGTGTCTATACCAATTTGACTATATTTCACGCCAGTATGATGTATCTATACAAAATTTGCTATACTGTGTGATATGTGTCTATAGAGATTTTGACCAGACTTCACCTCAGTATGATGTGTCTATACAGATTTTGACCAGACTTCACCCCGGCATGATGTGTCTATACAGATTTGACTAGACTCAACCATGTATGATGTGTCCATACAGATTTGACTATACTTCAACCTGTTATGATGTGTCTATATAAATTTAACTATACTTCACCCTGTATGATATGTCTATACAGATTTGACTATACTTTCATCCGTACAAATATGCCCAATCTTCATCCTGTATGATGTGTCTATACAGATTTTGACCAGACCTAACCCTGGTATGATGTGTCTATACAGATTTGACCAAACTTTAACCCTGTATGATGTGTCTATACAGATTCGACTCTACTTCACTCTGTATGATGTGTCTATACAGATTTGACCATTCTTCAACTCTGAATGATGTGTCTATACAGATTTGACTCTACTTCACTCTGTATGATGTGTCTATACAGATTTGACCATTCTTCAACTCTGTATGATGTGTCTATACAGATTTGACTCTACTTCACTCTGTATGATGTGTCTATACAGATTTGTCCATTCTTCAACTCTGTATGATGTGTCTATACAGATTTGACTCTACTTCACTCTGTATGATGTGTCTATACAGATTTGACCATTCTTCAACTCTGAATGATGTGTCTATACAGATTTGACTCTACTTCACTCTGTATGATGTGTCTATACAGATTTGACCATTCTTCAACCCTGTATGATGTGTCTATACAGATTTGACTCTACTTAACTCGGTATGATGTGTCTATACAGATTTGACTCTACTCCACTCTGTATGATGTGTCTATACAGATTTGACCATTCTTCAACTCTGTATGATGTGTCTATACAGATTTGACTCTACTTCACTCTGTATGATGTGTCTATACAGATTTGACCATACTTCAACCCTGTATGATGTGTCTATACAGATTTGACCATTCTTCAACCCGGTATGATGTGTCTATACAGATTTGACTCTACGTCAACTCGGTATGATGTGTCTATACAGATTTGACTCTATTTCAACTCGGTATGATGTGTCTATACAGATTTGACCATACTTCAACCCTGTATGATGTGTCTATACAAATTTGACTCTACTTCACTCTGTATGATGTGTCTATACAGATTTGACCATACTTCAACCCTGTATGATGTGTCTATACAGATTTGACCATACTTCAACCCTGTATGATGTGTCTATACAGATTTGACTCTACTTCATTCTGTATGATGTGTCTATACAGATTTCACCATTTTCAACTCTGTATGATGTGTCTATACAGATTTGATTCTACTTCACTCTGTATGATGTGTCTATACAGATTTGACTCTACTTCAACTCGGTATGATGTGTCTATACAGGTGTGACTTTACTCCACTCTGTATGATGTGTCTATACAGATTTGACCATTCTTCAACTCTGTATGATGTGTCTATACAGATTCGACTCTACTTCACTCTGTATGATGTGTTTATACAGATTTGACCATTCTTCAACCCGGTATGATGTGTCTATACAGATTTGACTCTACTTCAACTCGGTATGATATGTCTATACAGATTTGACTCTACTCCACTCTGTATGATGTGTCTAATAGTATACAGATTTCACTTTACATCAATGGATATTATGATGTGTCTATGCAGATTTGACTTTTCTTCCATCTGTACAAATTTGCCTAATCTTCTCCCTGTATGATCTGTCAATAGAGATTTTGACCAGACTTCACCCTGGTATAATGTCTCAATACATATTTCACTGTTCTTCAGTCAGAATGATGTGTCTTTACAAAAGTTACTATAAACTCCATCATGTACAGTGTGTCTATACAGATTTCACTAGTTAGACTTCACTCAGAATATGTCTATACAAATTTGATTTTACTTAACATTGTAGTATATATCTATACAAATTTTACTATATTTCAACCTATATGATGTGTCTATACAGATTTCACTGTACAGGGTTTTTTTCTAGCTAATTTGGGAACATAGCCTATAACCCCAAAATTGGGAATTTTGATGCGTAAATGTTTCGAATTGGGAAATATTTAGTCCCATAGGATATAGTTAAGATGTGTTTAATTAAGCACTTTCTCATACACTTGTTTCACATTGTACAACCTCTTTTAACATACTTCCATTACAAAATTGTCCATAATTTGGTCAATGTTTGTGCAATTTTGATGAAATATTTTTCAGAATGTAGATTGGGAATTTTTGCACTCATTTGGGGAAAAATACATACTTTTTGGCATTGGGAATATAGCCGAATAACGGCTATAAAAACGGCCGAAAAAAAATCCTGCTGTACATCAATGGATATGATGTGTCTACACCAATTTGCCAAAGTTTCACCCTATATGATGTCTCTATACAGATTTGACTATACTTCAACCTGTATGATGTGTGTAATGTTTTTGTGGGTTCTTAATAGGATATAATCTTGTATAGTCATTAGACTAGAAAGAAACAAGTCACTTTGATAGTTACTAAATCTATTCTAATTCTAAAATTCAACAACATAACAAATATATTGGTATCAGAGAGGCAGTTACAGTAGGCGGGGCTTATCATAGCAGTGGGCAGCTTGCTGACCAATAGTCTTAATACATTACAATGTGTCTATACCAATTTGCGTATACTTCATGCTGTATAATGTGTCTATAAAGATTTGACCAGACTTCACCCTGGTATGTGTATACAGATTTCACTGTACTTCAGTCAGAATGACGTGTTTATACAAAGTTTACTATACTACACCTTATATAATGTGCCTAATAGTATACAGATTTCACTAGACTTCATCCAGAATATGTCTATTCATTTGACTTTACTTTACACTTTACATTGAATTTATGTGTCTATATATACAAATTTGACTATATTTCAACCTATATAATGTGTCCATACAGCCTTCACTGTACATCACTACTGGGTATGACATGTCTATACCAATTTGCCTGCATGGACTTCACCCTGTATGATGTGTCTATACAGATTTTGACCAGACTTCACCCCAGTATGTTGTGTCTATATGAAATTTACTATACTCCATCTTGTACAATGTGTCTATACAGATTTCACTAGACTTCACTAAGAATATGTCTTTACAAATTTGATTTTACTTTACATTGTATTATGTGTCGTCTATACAAATTTTACAATATTTTAAGCTATATGGTGTGTCTATACAGATTGTACTGTACTTCACTCAGTATGATGTGTCTATACAGATTTGACTATATGTCAACCCTGTATGATGTGTCTTATACCAATATGCCTAGACTTCACCCTCAGGTATGATGTGTCTACACCAATTCCTAGACTTCAACCTGTATGATGTGTCTATACAGATTTTGACCAGACTTCACCCCAGTATGAAGTGTCTATACAAAATTAACTATACTAAACCTTGTACAATGTGTCTATACAGATTTCACTAGACTTCACTAAGAATATGTTTATACAAATTTGATTTTACTTTACATTGTATTATGTGTCTATACAAATTTGAATATATTTCAACCTATATGATGTGTCTATACAGATTTCACTTTACATGATGTGTCTATACCAATTTGCTTACACTTCACCCTGTATGATGCACATGTGTCTATACAGATTTGACTGTACTTTTTACTTGGTATGATGTGTCTAGACTAGATACAGATTTCACTGTATGTTTGTTTTTCTTTTAAATTTAATTTAATGTTAGACTGACAGAATTATAGGTCATATATCAACTGAAGATGTTTATGTGCAAATAAAGTTCTGTCAATGTGCATAGGGCTTCTTGCTAGGACTTGAACCTAGAATTCTTACAAGAGTAAGTGTGTTTCTTTACACTACAAGAAGTGATCCCTTAGCAACAGAGACATGTATTAATTTAAATATTCAATATTACATGTATGTAATCCTTCATAAATAGACACACTTACTATAATTTAATACTAAAACAATTAAATTTGATGAATTGGTATCCCCCGCCGAAAGGGCTTGTGGTGAGGAATGGCAAAAAATATATCCGACAAAAAGTTAAGGATGTTACTAAGAAGCAAATAATTTCATTAGTCAAAATCATTTTAACAGAAAATGAATGTTTTTTTAGGAGGGGGAGGAGGGGGAGGGGGGGGGGGGGGGCGGCACGGGTGACAAGGTGAGGGTACAAAATTTCACATGTTGATTATAAATATTGATGGAAAATTAAAAATGATGAAAAACAAATTGGTTGGGGATGGGGATGCATGATCGGGGGTGGTGGGCAAGACTGAGTGGAGAGTGAGGTGGAGGAACGGTACAACTTTGCATGCTGATAAATATTCATGGAAGATTTGAAAAGAAATAATAATAAAAAGGAATGATTTTTTTTTGGGAGGGGGAGGGGGTGTGACCAAGGCAAGGTGGTGACCAGGTGTGGGTACAAAACTTAACATGTTTATAATAAATGTTCATGGAAAAGAATGAAAGAAGTTTAATGAAATTCTACCAATTGGTTGGTTTGTTATGTACAAATCTGTAGATTTTTAAACAATTAAAGGGCAATAACTCTAAGGAAAATTGACCAATTGAAAAAATAAAATGACAGGCATCATTGAAGTATGTTGGTTCATATTTATTTCAAGTTTCATGAAATTCTACTAACTTATTACTAAGAAATGGCTATAGACGTGGATTTTTCATTAAATCAAGGGCAATAACTCCAAGGGAAATTGACCAATCCAAAAACAAAATTTGACGGGCATCATCGCAGTATGTTGGTTCATGTTTATTTCACGTTTCAGAAACTCTACCTGCTAGTTCCTGAGAAATGGCTGTGGACGGACGCACGGACGCTCGGACTGACAATGCCATTTCAATATCCCCCTCCCGATTTCATCGGCGGGGGATAACAAACAGTTAACGCCTGATGGCCTTTTGGCTGGATTTTCCGAATTAGATGGTAATGAGTTAAAGTTCTAAAGTTTCAAGGTCCTAGGTGAAATACTTGTACAGATATTGAGTGCAAACAATTCTCAATGTTTAGATCACAGCAACCTTTGACCAAGTGACCCAGAAATCTATAGAGGTCAGGTAAACATCTAGAACAATATACGTATGAAGTTTCAAGGTCCTACTGGAAAAATGCTTGTCCAATTTTGAGTGGAAACCATTTTCAATATTCAAGGTTTCTTGAAGCTTGGATACGGTAAATAGTTGTTGAGACAAGAGCTGACATAGGAGACAGCACGCTCGACTAGTTCGATGCTGGATAGTGAAACTGGGCACATCTGAGGAAGCTGGAGCTATCACGGGAGTGTTTAATGACTCAAATGGCAGATGAAGATGTGGCACAAAATAGCATGAGTCTGTGTCAAAAATATTTAGTAATAAGAGAGATGAAGATAAAGTGTATTAAAACGCTAAATAAGTATAATTCTAAGCAAAAGAGGGCATAATCCATGAAAAATGTGTGCAAGGATTATGCACCTTGTGTCACATGATGTGGGTGATAATGTGGAACAATCATTTTAAGTCTGAATTAAATTCATTTAGTTATAACTGAGATAGAGTAAAAGTGCACCAAACCTTTAACTTAAAATTTCAAGTAAAAAGGGGCATAATTCATGAAAAATTTGTGCCAGAGTTATAGACCTTGAGACATATGATGTGGGTAATGATGCTGAACAATTATTTTAAATTTGAATCAAATCCATACAGTTATAACTGAGACAGAGCGAAAGTGCACTAAAATTTTAACCTGAAATTCTAAATAAAAAGGGGGGTAATTCATGAAATATTGGTGTGAGAGTTATGGCCCTTGTGCCAGATTATGTGGGTGATGATGAGGAATAACTATCTTAAGTTTAAAGCAAATCCATCCAGTAATTACAGAGATAAGGAGAAAAAAGAGAAAGTGTAAAAAAGTGAATGAACAAAAAGGTTTAAAAAAAGGTTAACATGAGACTCATTATCCCATCCATTCGCCCAGAGAGTGACTGCAAACACATTTTCTTTGAACAAATCATCAAAGATAACATGCGCCTCGCCCATGGCTCGATCTCACCACCAACCAATCCGTAAATCTGCACTCATTCTATTGAGCTATTAAAGCATCTGGGCTATATATTATTGTTTAAACCATATTAAATATATTGATATAGCAAAATTGTAGGTAAATACATACGGAAATGAATAAAAAATAAAATGATTCCATAAACTCTCAGCAGTTGTCATTATTTATATACATTAACTTATACATGTATACTTTGATTGGTAACATGCTAAAAAAATAAACTTACTGATTTCACTTAATTTCAATACAAATTTGTTACTCAATAGAAATTTATCTTTAAGATTTCATTTTCATTGATGTTTAAGGAACTCAATAACAATGACTTTTCTGTAGGAGTAGTAAATTATTTTGTCAAACACCATCTTGTCGCTGCCTTTCAAATATCAGTTTTTGTATCACGGTCTAACAGAAGTCCAAAATTATGAAGGTGCATTGGCAGAAATGCGAGTGTACAATCGTTTGAGATTCTACAAAATATCCCGTAATCATATAACTGCTGTTATAGACGCAATAAAACAAATAAAACAAATAAAACAGAATTATTAATTGAGCTTTTGTTGTCAACGCGTCCAGCGTACATTGGACAAACAATACAGTATTTGTAAGTAAGACCTAACGATCCAATATGTAAAATACTGCACGGACCTCAGTTTTGGCGCGCTTCGGACAGACCATTATTTACAGATTGGATAGTTTCCGTCTTATATCGTTGAAATTGGCTTCTGTATTGATAACATATACAGCTTATGTACCGCTTGGTAAAGATATTATTGTTAGTCATAGCTTGAGTAAAGCTCAACAGAATCCTCAGGCGCGTTGCGAGGCATCAGGTATTGGAAAAGCGCGAGACATTGACGGGGTGGGTATGGGAGGGGTGAATTGCAAATTGCACCCTAAATGACACTATTTCCTTGCAAATAGATACCATTTAACAAATTATATCAAGACGTTATTTTACCAAGAAGTTCTATTTTAGCATTGCTTGAAATAATTCTAAAAGTCACTGAAATTTCAAACCGTTACATTGTCTTACAAACTGAAGGCATTCCTATTATTTGTAAAATGGAACAACAGTATCAATAGCTTAAAATGAACATAGCTCAAGAGACTTTTGACCAAAAACCACTTTGGAAAGCCAAAACTTCGTGGAGGATGAGTCATTTCTAATGTATGACAGATAATCTGATTAATCTGATTATTCGTTTTAGTTTTTATCCTATCTCGAGGTTTAGGAATCGTTTAATTTATCACCTAGACTTGAATTACTTCACAAAGTATTATATTCAAGAAAAAAAAACAGCTTTTGATATATTATCTGATTCACAATTATTTTTGACTGCGCTCATCCAAGGCACAACTGCACTTTTTGGAGATTATTAGATTGACCGGTGCCTCAGAATACGCCAGTTCTGCTGTACTACCAACTGAGCTTATAGGTATGTCCTATACGTGTATCTTTATGATAAATCCTTCCTCTCTAGCAAAATGTGCATTTGCTACCATTTTTGCTACTATTTTCTGTCCATTTCCGTATCAATATAAAATCTACTCTTTTTGAATTCCTATATTACTACCCACTCAAGAATAAACTGGTTGAGGACCACCAAATCCGGACGACCACCAAACCGGACAGTTTCGTAGCTGCTAAATTTTGCTGTATTTTTAGCAATCTTTTATAAGTCAAACACACATTTGATTTTTAACAATGATGTGGAATTATATCTGACAAAAATAACTTATTGAGGAGGAAATTTCATTTTTTGATTTCGTCATTCATACTGAAGCATGAAACTATCATGGGGGATTTGGAAATCCGCACTGCATTTCTTACTATCATATAGCAGTTTTCCATACAAAAAAATCTGAATAAAATTTATATCTTTCAGGCCAATAATGAATACTTTGACTCATTTTCACATTACATATCAAAATGTCATCAGTACAGAGGTTCCTATAACAGTTGTAAAAAAACTGTCCAGATATATGGTACTGCCAAGCAGTGAAAGTAAGTAGTTTAGTTGACCCTACATTCGGCCCTGGAAAGGGCATTAGTCATTCGTTAGGGGTAAACAAATTAAGTCTTCTTCTTGAGGGTGCACCTAACTATGTTCATGTGAAATTTCACAGTTGTAATGAAGGAAATGAAAGAGAAAATGGCGAAAAACCTCTAAGGGCGTCCGGTTGGTGGCTCCTTACCAGTAAATGTCTATATATTGAAAATAACGCTAAGTCTTGCAGTTCCAATGCCTGATCTGTGTAATATTGATTTCTGAATCATTTCGTATTAAAACATAATACCTACCTACTTTGTTTGGAGAAGTTTCACCCTAAACAAAGAGTTTTGTCTTACGCATTATTTTTTCACAAAATATCTTTCCTAGTACACCAAATTGGTTTGAATTAAAAAAAGAGAGAAATGTAAATAAATGTATACACGATCATGGTCTCTGAGGACAAAGTACAGGCATGGTCCCAATTATAGATGGAAAAAAGTGCTAACAACCAAGGGCATCCAGTATAGAAATAGAACTCGGCCAGATTACATACTTTAGCCCGGTTCATTTCTAGTACTTGGGTGAGAAGGTAACTTAAATTTTATAGACAGCACAATAACATACTATCTGCAGCAGTTAATTGTTTATTTGCAAAATATTCATCAACATTCTATGTACATGTGATAAGTTCAAACTAACAAATGGGTAACATGTTGTATTTATCAAATTAATCATACCTGTTTACCGTCTTGCAAGACAAAGAGCTAGAAAGCACATAAATCAAAGGTAGTTTACATCACAAGTCTCTGGTATATGTATAATGTATAAAGCTGAAGGAAATTCCATTTAAAATGACAGGACAGACGAAGGGAAAAATGAGATGAAACATTCTACAAATATCTGAAAGAATACAATGCTTTGAGCTTTACGTTATTTCTGCTGATACATTCAGACATTTTTCATTAAAACATGGAATAAACAGAACAGCAATGATTATACATGTACCAACTCATGGCAAGAAAAATAACAATGATGTCATAAGAAAAAAATGTAAATAATAATGAAATATAGTGTCAGAGAAGTTTGAATCTATCAAACATAGATAAATATTTTGTACAGATTTGTTGATGTAACAATTTCTTTGCTGCACTGTTTAATATTTCTATAACGTTCTCGCCGTAACAATGTAGACATTATGCAAGAAAGTTTGTATGATTGTATGAAAATTATCAGACACCTGAAGCACAATGACTGTTACATTTTTTTCAGTAACTGCAGAAAGGTTACAGCATTACCAAATGTTTGAAAACGCAACAGTAAATACAAGAGCTAACTGAAAGCATGCTAGTATAGCTTAAATGCTTGGAGTTTTTTTTATTCATATTAACGCAATTAAGAAGGCAAGCGCGAATATGTCGGATAAAAGCTGTTATGAAATTGTACTTTTCTACTCTCGAAAAACGTTTTTGACGAAGACAATGTATAAAAGAAGTTCCACATATAGATACGTGTATGAAGTTTTTCATATTCCATTACTTCTCATCAACAGTCTTGGTCATACCTAGTCTACTATTATTTTGCTTGGTAGCGTTTTATGCTTGTGAAGAAATATCTTCATGGTGAGATAGTAGTGCAGTGATATGGGAAGCACGCTGTTAATATTTGTTCATAAATCCAAGACGAATGTTTGGACGCTGAATTTCGAACTGAAATATACATAAGAATGTTACGTATAAGAAACAAGTGTAAAATAAAACAGTTGCGTTTACACTGTCGCTTTTCTGGAGCAAGTGGTGTAAATTAATGACGCTTTCATGCACAGCTTGTACTGTTGCAAAAGTCCTTTAAAATGAGAATTATGAAATAAGTATATTATGATGAGGAAACGAAATACATTTGTAATAATGACAAGTTTGAAGAGAGGGACATCCAGCTATGTGATTAATTGCAAATATTGTACAGTAAACTGTAAAATTGTACATCTTTATTTTCTGTTATCAAATAGCATGTCTTTTCATTAAAAAAAGGTCGTATTACACATGTACAATCAATCACTTTACCTGGTTTACTATTAATAGAATCTATGAATAAGTTGACGCCTTATAAAAATGTAACTACAATGAAAAAACCATTAGCTACCTTATCATCATAATGCAGTTGATTACTTAAACACATAAGTTGTTTTATCTTGTATAATGACTTACAACAAATACATATATATATGTAAGACATATGATAAACATGTTTTAATGTAAGGCATCTTGTGTATTTAAAAATTGTAAAATATATTATACGACAATGTGATTTTGGTAACACAGGGTAATTCTCTTTAGCATTTAAGGTGAAACACAAACAAGACATAGTTGAATGGTTCTTTTCTATTAAATCGGAAGAAACTTCCTGCCATATATCCTGCAAATTGTGCTAAAATATTGCTTGTGTCTAAACTTATAAAGATAATGCGGTAATTTTTGTATTGATATTAAACGCGTTAATTTCTTTTTGCAATTTGAATTTGTTTAAATGAAACATTGTAAGTAATTCTGCAAATTTTGTAACGAATTTGAAGACTAAGACCATACTTCCTAAGTTGCAAATATCTAGATTCATTTTGGTGTTAAATTGACACAACCTTTTAGCAAATGTAGAATAAATAAGTCTTTCAAAGATTTAAAACGCATTCTTACAGAATATACTTAAAGGAATACAACGATATTAATCTACAAATCTTATATTAATCTATAAATGCATATTTCTGAAAAGCTCCACCGAACGAAAATACGTATTTTGTAAAAGTAAACTTTTTTTGTTCTTTTTATACCTTTGATTCCGTATCAATGTTGTCATAAACAGACGGTCCTGCTGAATGACTGCTGTACGTTGATCCATCCCGTGCTCTTGATACTGGATATATATAACTTGAAGGCTGGTATATGTATGTCTGCAACGAATGTTTAAATTTCACTACAGTAATGGCGATTATACGGACTGAAAGTTATATAAGAAATACAATTATACGTATATTACAAATGTACATAAATTCAACAAATAAGATTTAAGAATATTATATTTTTGCAATCACTATCAGCCTGACCCTAACTGTACAAACGTATATAACTACATCTGACAAGGAAATATAGAATGTTTATTTATATCGGTTATTCTGGTGCAATGTAATAATTTTGTGAAACGTTAATTGAATGAGGTGGAAAATAAGAAAGACATAAATTTTATTTATTTTTATTTTTATTTTCGCACCGACACAATTTTATGTCATATGGCGACTTCCAAGCTTTAATAGTGGAGGAATACTCAAGGTGTCCTTCCGTGCATTATTTCATCACGAGCGGGCATCTGGGTAGAACCACCGACCTTCTTTAAGCCAGCTGGATGGCTTCCTCTCATCAAGAATTCATTGTTATATATTTAGCCATTCACGACGAAACTAGTCTGTGACTTTTCTATTTAAATTTAAGAAAATCTAAGCAAGCTTGAGAAGTCATTTTACACTTTTACGATATATATATATATATATATATATATATATATATATATATATATATATATATATATATATATCTGTGCGTGCTAGAATTTCTCTTGTGTATTTTGATGATTTGTTCACATGAATTATCTCTATTTGTAATAATGTTTACTGCGGACTTGCAGCCTCACGTATGAGAAAGCTCATTGTAATAATAAATTCAAATACTTCTATTAATGCACAATGTCTATAAATTCATTGTATCCTCGTGATCTAGTTAATATTTAGAAAGAATATATAGCTTCTCTTTCCCAGTCAATCAAAAGTATTAAAATGTCAATGTTAGACACACAGTTCGTGAGACGTACAGATCGTACGTCAGAAATCAGTAAAACTGAAAATCGTAACATACCGCCAATTTTGTTTTGCAAATGACGAGACATTAATAATCGTCGTTTTTATGTTAAAACGTACTTCTTATTGTCATAGACTACACTAAATATATCAACAAGATGTCCAAATGGTCCTAAAGTGTGTACCTGTGGAGGTCCTTGACCTCTAATAAGTGAACCATCTGAACAAAATGGAGAGAGGTACAAGCAAGGATGTTATAGAAAAGGCAGATGAAGATCCATCAAGAGGCTAATGAGACAAGGTGTTGATTTTTTTCCCGTTTTAAAAACTGAGAGATGACCATATAAGGATGCTACAGCCAAATAAGGCAATGATCCATTTAATAATTCATAAGAAGAATTTAAGCTCTGGTGGTCACTACAAGGGACAAACAAAAACACTTAGGAAAGATGACCACACAAGGACACCAATTTAGATGAAGACCCATCATCTGATTCATAAGAAGAAGTCGTTTAAAGTTTTTTTTTCTAATTTAAGCGCTAGTAGATAATAAAATCTGTTAAAAGATCCTTTGGAAGCAAAAACTGCAACCAAGAAGAATAATAGCAGACTCGGTTGGATTGAGTCTGTTCATGAGAGGTAATGACATGTGCAACACCTCTCACGCCCCCTAGCACCGACTTAAGCGGAACTCGTTTACACATATAAAAAAGGCCAAGAAGAACCACTTAATCAAAAATTTGAGAGACGACTATATAAGGATGCTACAGACAAAATGAAACGAATATCTATCGTCTTTTTTTTTTGAGGTCATTTAAGTGTGTTTTTTTTCTATTTCAGCTTTGGCGGTCTCTAAAAGAGGACAAGCGAATCCGGTCAGAAAACTCTGAGAGAGGACCATAAATAAAAGTTACAGACCAAATTTAGTGAATTCATGAGAAGAATTTGTTTTGTTCTTCTTTCAGCTCTTGTGGTTACTAAAAGGTGTCAAACGGAACCATTTGAGCAAAACTGAGACAGGATCATTATAAAAAAATGCTACAGACCATACTTTATTGAAGATCCATCTGGTGATTTGTTGGAAGATATCTTTTAACGCTTTTTCTATTTTTAGCTCCGGCAGCCCATAAAAAGAACCACCAAGCAAAACCATTTGATAAGAAACGAGATAGGAACTTAAAAGGATGCTACATACAAGGCTTGGTAAATATCTTACAAGTGCTTCATAAGAACAAATTTTAAATTGTTTTATTTCTATTTTAGCTCGGCGGCCGCTAAAAGAAATCAAGCAAAGTCTTGAGAGGGACCAAAACAGAACGCTACAGATGTTTGGTGAAGACATATCAAGTGGTTCATCAGAAGAAGTTTTTAAAAAGTATTTCGTTTCCTTGCTCTGGTGGCCCTAAAAGTGACAAAGCGGAACGGCGAAAATACTTGACGTGATATATGAGAGGAACGCGTTTTTAGTGTTTTTAATCGAGTTTGGAAGAGGTCTATGCCAGGATTCTACTAAGCATGATTTATGTAATTCTGATCATTAATTTAGTTTTAGAAGAGAAAATATTTATGTAAAATGTTGACGCAGGACGATGAACGCCAGACCATTCACCTGTACTTAGTCTAATAGCTCACCAAGAACGTAGTTCAGGTGAGCTAATAATGTATTTAGACGTAAATAGTATATAACTCATATACATGTATATAGTATTAAACAAACCTCTTCCCCTCTGTTGTCTTTCATAACCTTGTGTTCTCGACCCTGAACATATTTTGTGTCGGGTAATCCTGACTCGTATTGATTTTCGGAGGCATGTATCCTAGGCCGATGCAGAAATCCATTGGATGAACGAGAGTCATTCATCCTATCAAGGCGTAGATCGTCCATACTAACTGATTTCATATGGCTGACACTGTCATCTCTGAGGAAAATCATGACATAATTATTCAAAACAAGGAAACTAAATAAGATCAATATCATGCCCAGCTTAGCTCTAATTTTGTATATAAGGCAGTATTTAAAACATTTCAACTATTGATATTATAAAATAAGGAGACAAATATATGTTACTAATTACCTCTGTTTGTTGTTTCCATTTGACTTTCGTTTCAGTGCAACAACAATAATTATGACAACTAGTATAGTAAGCAAACCACCTCCCGATCCTGCAGCTATAGCAATTATGTAGGTTTTTGACAAAGCCAACTTTTCATTTTTATTCTCACAGTACTGTCCACTGTAAGTGTATTGATCGTCTGTTTTACACCTTTAAACAAAATATGAAAACGGTTTTACGTTAAACGTCTTACGTTTCATATTCTATACTCATTTATATTTTGTCACATATCTGGTCTGTAGGAAGTCATCACCATTAACAGCATATCAGGAAATTAGACTTTTCTAAATAATTTGTACTGAAACAAAGTTTTAATACTTGAAAGTATGTCGTGTAGCAAAGTAGCTGTCTCGTGAACAGAGTATCTAAAATAAAATGATGGCGGCAAATGTAATGTTTAGTAAGCGTCTGAAAATCAGTATTGCATTTTTTTAAAAATATTTTTTGTTTGTTTTGAGTTTAATGTAACATCAAAGCAATATATATCATATGGAGACTTTTCCAGCTTTTTGTGGCTGAGGAATACCTTAGATGCCCCTCCAAGCAATATTTCGGGCATGGGCTCAGTGGGCACAATAAACAGTCTTCTATAGATTTTACTCCCTAAGCCAGGTTTAGAAAAAAACATCATTTCTAAGTCAGCGACAATAACCACACTTAACGTTGAAAAGACAATTAGTCTGTAACGTGTACCTAACTACATATATGAGCTGTTTTTATGTTGAATATTTGCATGATACATGTATACTCAATTCGACTTGCAGACTGACTGACCCCTTCTGACTGTCTGTACTGACCTTTGATGGTCATCTTAACAAAACAAAAATGGCCGTTTATGCATATACTTTCATCTTCGTATTTAAACGCACTCACTAAGGTGCATTTTCTATTTTTTCTTACAGACATTTAGCCGCATTTCAGTAAATCAGTAAGCTCAAACACAAAAAAGCGCCGTAAACTAAAATTATGAAAACCAAAACTACCATTAAAATATTCTCGAAAAAAAAAAAGAATTTTGTGTTCTATTTCTTGCGTAGAATAGATGACAAATTTAAAGATAATATTACATATATATAAAACGAACTTTGTGGGATTATGCACAACTGCATACCTTAAAATGTACTTAAAATATGCAGAACTTTCCTTTTCAACTTTTCCTTTTTATCGTCAGAGTGGCAACGACCTAGCTTTTTGATGTAACTATGCATTTCTACTAGCATGTCTTTGATAAATTAAAAATTTAGCTAACCAGTTTTTATCAATTCAATTACTTGTCGAATATAGCTTGAAAACAACCTAATGTATGTTAATATACATAACAAACCATTTAAATAGGAATGAAAAACCATCACGTGATCATTAAGTACACGTGATAATAGAAGCATCGTCTGGTGTTTCAAAAATAAACACGGTTACAAATATAACACGAGAAAATGAATTTCAAACCTGCAAATAGGTAGTTCATGTCTGTCATCTAATAAACACAGGCCATCATTCTTACACATATTCCAACTTGAACAGACATGTTCACATGTCACAACGGTAGAATCTGCGTGGGTACATCTGTATCCGTATCCACAGTCGGCCGAGATGCATGGATCTTCTTTTCTCAGCTTCTCAAAAGCTTTAATTCAATAAACAAAACAAATTAAACTCAGTCTGTATAGTAATTTTATGTCTTGATAAATACAACTTGGTTCGAAATCAATATAAATAATCTAAACTTTGATAATAATGTAAAGGTTGCCACGTTATATAATAAGGTTGTACACAATACTATTTTGCTTGAACATCCTATCAGTAAGATCAGTATAGTCCTATCAAGATTACGGGACTGAGTTATATGGTAAACAAAATGTATCTTGAATTGTACTTAATGGTGTTTATTTATAAGCATAATGGCATACCTGTAAGTATTGATTTATTTTCTGATTTCATAGTTTCGTTGAAAATTTTAACACCATTTAACGAATTCGTTTTATTCTGTATAGATGTCTTTGCCAAAACACTACGGGGTTTAAGAACAACTGCATAATCGCATGCAGTACTTCCATTTCTGAAGAAAATAAGATAATTAAGTCAATTATTCTATATCAACTAAATTTTGATAATAAATGATAATATGTAAACTTAATAAAGAAAGATGTTGGACGTGCATTATTACGATCATATATAGCAAGAAGAAACCCATAGATTTGCCGAAAAATAATCATAGCTTATCTAGGCACTCATTACATATATAGTTACGGCATTATAGTGAACCATCGAATTCAAATTTTATTGTCAGGACATGTTGCCACAATGCGTAACATTAACATGAGTCAGGTGCCACAAAATATATTGTGTGTACGGATATATTATTACCTAAATCTTAGAACATCTACTCTAAGAAAATCATCCATAGACTTATACGTGATCTCAAGCTGAAAAAGAGACAACAAATTCTAAATGAGAGCTCCGGTGTCAAGTTTTAGTATTCAAACTCGAACATCACAATTTTAAAAGCAATGCGACTTATAAAGCAAATTAATGTAATTCTTCATTAATGAAGTGTATATGAATGAATATCACGTCCAAATCCATTTAAATTTTAATACACATGGTGTTTGAATGTATTTATACTTTAAGTCTTTACAAAATCAAGAGTAATCTTTTCTTTTGAGGGTTCTGCACCATTTTGATGCATAATAATTGGACTTCGTGTTTCACAATGGTCTGTGATAAATACGTCTAACATTACGAAAAGACCTCTACCAAATTTTAAGTAAATCTAAGGGAGGGTAATGCTATATCCAGAGGGGCAATATCAGAAGAACGTTTAGATTCCTTTGGAACTTGACATTGACGATAAATCAACAGAGTGTACAATGCTACTGTAATATAGACTATTGACAAGTGCAAAAAATCTAAACTAAATTTAAGATAACAACTTTAATGGTTCAGGTAAGACAGTGAAATATTTGATAGCCCCTTCTGACTTGACTTTTAAGAAAGGACGAGTATAAATTGTACTAACATAATTTTATGAGCGTCCAATTTAAAGTGAATTCGGGGTAAGGCAAAGTATGTTACTGCCAGGACAAAACATTTTCATGTGACCCGTCCTGACCTTTCGTTTTGAAATAAATTGGCCTTTCCTTTTAAAATAAATTGACAGTTTTCATGACTCAATGTTCTGATAATAAAACCCGAACAAGAAGGTGATTGGACAATGACAGACAGACAGACAGACTGGCAATGTGAATCCTACAGAGATTTCGCCAATGGTACAGTCGTAATTATATGTGATAAAATCATTATTTTCAAGATTGTATATTTATATTGACCTTTGCAATAATATTCTCTTCTATCTTTCATTTTAATAGTATATACTCTAGAAAGTGTGTTTATGTCCTTTATATTACGAAATAATCAATTGATCGAAATGGTTAACAGTATCTGTATATTAAATATCAATTTGGCCGTTTTGCGAACAATGTCCAATGACAAAAAATCTCTAATAAAACTTTATATATTATCTTTTGTTCAGTATTTTAATTAGTCCATAATAATTAAAATGTTTATATCGTTTTACTTTCACACACACACAAAAAATGTATTGAAAGTTAACCTTGGGAGCTTTCATCCATCTACTATGGACTTCATCAGCCAATGTGCGGTAACTGAATACGGCCCCCGTCCCCGTTCAGCGCCGGCTTGTATGCTCTGATGTACACCGCCTCCTTGACCCCCTTTCAAACCAAGAAAGTCAAGAATACGCACGGATTCCAGTGAGGCAGCGTGACCTGGGCTGTCTTGGTGTATGTGGCGTGATACCTCGATACTAGAATTAGGTCATCTATGTTCCATGGATTTGCTCTCAGTGTTCGTTTCTTTTCACCTATGTAGTCCTTGTTACTTTGAAACTTTTCATGTCCTTCACATTTATATGGTAAATTGTGCCGCTGATTTCTTGTTTACTTGTTTTATCCTTTGGTTTTATAAGGATTTGTCTAAGAGTGCGCTGTGGTTTAAAACACACATTTATCTTGTGTTTATTAATTTTTTTCTTCAGATGTTCACTCTTTCCTTTCATATATGGGAGGATGACACTTCCCTTTGAAACTTATCAATCCAATGTTCTCCTTCTACTTGGGTCTTTCTTCTTCAACGGATGTTTCTTAACTTTGTTAATTGCCCATCTTGCGTAATTGCACACATTTAGGGCTTTGTTCACATGTTTTATTTCAGCCTTTAGATCTCTATGATCTGATGTCACCACTTCCGCTCTTTGGTGTAAAGTTCTTATAACTCCAAGTTTTTGTTCTTCTGGTTGCGCTGAGTTAAAATCCAGATACTGATCAGTATGTGTTTGTTTCCGAAATACTGTTGTTTTTAAATGACCATCAGTGAGTCTTATAGTGTTCGTATCTAAAACAAAACCAAAGTCCCGTTATCCTCCTTTTCTATGGTGAACTTAATATCCGGGTCAATACTGTTGATGTGATCTGTAAATTCATCAACATACTGCCTCAGCTGCTCGGTATGAGTGTCGTCCACATAGCGGAACCACCAACCACCGGAAGGTGTGGTGCTGTTGAAAGTTGCAACGCCTCAAAATGTTCCATGTATAGGTTGCATACTTTGGGGATACTGGCGATCCCATGGATGTTCCGTGAATTTGGAGGTAGTATTGACCATCGTACATAAAATAGGTGCATTTTAGGCAAAGTTCTAACAGTCTAGTTACCCGATCTGCTGATAGGGGTATTCTCTGAGAAAGGGCGGTGTCTGTAGAGAGTCTGTTCCTAATGACCGTCAATGCCTTGTCCACGGGTACACTTGTAAATAGTGCAGTTACATCATATGAAACCATGATCCCATCCTCATTCACCGTTTTGTCTTTAATAATCCCTGCTAAATGTTCTGAATTCTTAATGTGATTTCTAGTTTTCTCTGCAAGTGGTGACATAACTTTTGCAAGGTATTTGGCGCTGTTGTACGTAATTGATCCTATACTGCTCACAATGGGGCGCAAGGGCATGTTGGGTTTGTGCACCTTGGGTAGGCCATAGAATTTAGGAGGAGTTTCCGTGGTCGGATAAAGTTGCTTACTTAAAATAAAATCAATTTCTTCATGTTCTCCGAGATCTTTCAGGTAGTCTGACAGTTCTTTCTTGTATTTAGTGGTGGGGTCTCTAGGTAACTTTTACACGTATTTGAATCTTCCGACATGGACTTACATTTCTCTTTGTAAGTGGATTTGTCAACTACGACTGTGCACCGGCCTTTATCGGCGGGTAGAATGACAATAGACTGGTCTTTCTTGTAAAGCCTGTGTCTCTTCCTTGCTAATATTGGAAGGGGGCTTCTCACTTCCCTTCAGAGCATTCACTACCTCTGACCTCAACTCATCTGCCTCACTCTTTTGTAGGTTTCTGCAGGCCGACTCTGCGGATGTTACTATGTCAACCACAGACACCTTCTCTTGCGAAACTGCAAAGTTAAGGCCCTTACTCAATACAGATAATTATGTATCAGATAACTTCCTTTTTGAAACATTCTTCACCCATTTGTCAGACACTAAGCCTTTCTTACCAACATTATTTCCTTTCTGGTTTGATTTCAAATGTTCAAATTTCTTAATTTGTCTCTGTTTACTTTCCTGGTGTTCAAACATCTGAGAAATACTGTAAGTCTTTCCATTTCTAATATAATAATCTTTCTAATGTTAATCTTAATCCGCAATCAATGTAAAGAAGATCAGTTGGCTGATGAAAGTCCATAGTAGATGGATGAAAGCTCCCAAGATTAGCTTTCAATATATTTTTGTGTGTGAAAGTAAAAAGATATAAACATTTTAATAATGACTGAAACCACACAGTTGAATTTTCATTCAAATAGTACATAATTATAAACAATTACAAACACCAACTACTATAAGTATTATTTTTGTTAAAAAGAAAGCCAGATAAACACATGAACTCCCTCGTCTTTACATAAACACAAATGATTGTAAACTTATATTCATTAAGCATATTAAATGAAATCACTTAACTACGTTTCTATTGATTATGTCATGTACCTTTAATTTGAATTCTCTCTTGTATTTTTTATATAGGATCGATGACTTATCTGATAGTTCTGGCTTGAACTTTTTGTTGATACTAACAACAAGTGGCACTTTTACTGGCACTGTATCTGAAAATACGCGTTTAGAACAATAGAACGATACATACAAACTGAGTAATAATGGTAGCTAGTCATTAGTTAAAACTAGAAACAAAGTCAATTTCGTGTGCTCATATTTTCACTAGACTCTTTTCAATTGCTTTATTTAGTTTCCAATATTTTAGTTATTTTATGTACATACTATCTGTATAATTTAGACGTATGAGTAAATTCTAAGATAAATAGCTTAACAAACCTTTGAATATAAGGTAAAATAATGTAGATGCATAAATTATAACTTAACACAAATGAACCAATTGCATCAGTTATAGATATTTAGCAATTTCAAAGAATGTTACTAAATACTGTACTACATAAACACGTCACAAAAACTTATTTGATAGTACGACTCTTGAAATTCAAAGCAGACTGAGAACCGTACTGAATGATACAACAACTACAATCTGATTTTTGTTGTACGCCAACCGCCATTTTAAAGCGTAGTTACACAAATATACAAGAAATATACAAGCCTGATCTACTACTGTTGGTGACGGAACAGTGTTGTTATTTAAATATTTCGAGATTTTTAACTAATCCGTGCACGAAGAAAATGTAACAATCTGGAGAACTTCATATTTATTACCCTGACGTACATTGTAGTTCTCTGACCACAAACCTAGATAATGAAGTTCAACATGTTTTATCCTTTCGTGATTTAACACACGAACAATAATATTTTGTTGACAATATGTGTTTATACACAAATCCGCCATATCAAAATATACCAAGCACTTTTTGTCCGTATACAAAAAAGATGGAAAAGGGAGGTATGTACACTCTAGACATAAATGTAGGAACCAGACAGTGAAGTTCTCATTGAATCATCTCTGCTTTAAACATTTATCACTCATCAGTCAAGAAGGAAGATCAATTTCAACCTCTTAATTACAACTGACGTATGCGAGATAGTATGATAATTGGATGTACGAATGTTTTATACATACTGAATAATATTAATAAAATCTGTAAAAAGATCCTTTGGAAGCAAAGAATGCAACCAAGAAGAATAATAGCAGACTCGGTTTACACAGTTGTTGCCGGCCCGTTTGTCCATCCAGACGTCCCACAATTCTAGTATGGAGTTTATCTCAACAATCGCTAGTTGGAATTTAGCAAAGGAAATTTCTCTCCTAAGAGGAGATGTGAATAGCATCTTCATTTTTATGTCTGATGATTTTTCGCTGAGTAATTGACCTGTGTCAACATTAGCCCATCCTGGTCCGGAGTAGCGGCCGTTAGCTGGGATTCAGGAGCTGAAGATGCCCATATTGCGATATGATGATTTTTTCACTGAGTTATAGCCCTTTCATTACTCAATATTAATGCAGAAAACTATTGCATCATTTTTGTCCGGAAAAGTTCTCAGCAACCACTAGCTAGAATTCAATAAAACAGTAAAGCTTCACTTCCAAGAATGTCTTCATGTTTCGGTCCGATGATCTTGCATGATGTTTTCATCATTGAAAAACTATAGTCCTAACTTGGTTCGGAGATTTTCTCAGCAACCATTGGCATAAATTCAGCAAAATATCATCGGAAAATTCAATCTCACAAGGAGATACGCATTTAATTTTCAATTTAAGGTCCGATAATTTTTCACCGAGTTATTGCCCTTTTATCTTCATATTTTGGTCGGGTAAGTTTTTACTGTGGTATTGTCCTTTGATTATTCAACATAGTAAATTATCAGCAACCACAAGGGTGGAATTCTGTGAAAATTCGTAACGAGTTTCATTCTCAAGAGGAGATGCGGCTTTTGTCTTCATGTTCCGGTTCGAAGATTTTTCACTGATGTTTTGCTCTTTGGTTATTCAACTTTGGTATACATGTACTATATCGCCATCCTTGCGATTTATTTCTCAGCAACACCTGGCTGATACTCATAGAAAACCTAATTCCCAAAAGAAGATGCGCATGTGTTTAGCGTGCTTTTTCTCAACAATTACTTGCATGAGTCATAAGATTCTTCTTTGGAAGTTTTACTTCTATTGTCCGTAAAGATTATATTTAAGAAATAATAAATATCTGCCTATATTTTATCAGTTAATAAAATATGGGCAGGAGTTCGGATGCGTAATATTTAAATCACGAGTGCTCAGCATGAGTGATTCAATATTCGCATCCGAACGACTGCCCATATTTTATTAACTGATAAAATTATTGAAACATATTTATTATTTCGATTCTAACCACGCAAATTCTTCGCATTTTACAGCACTACATTTTAGCTTGATATGTCATTCAGCTGGCCATATGCTTTTATAAAAAACTTCCCACGAATGGAAAGCGTTGCATAAAACGGAATTTTCCGATATTCAGTAAATCTTATTAGTATTAAGTAGTTACTGCTTTGAAAATGTTATTTTCAATAACATCTAAGGTCGGATATAGAAATCAGAAGTAAATACTTCATTCAATGTTTATATATGGAGTTTCTAAAAATAGTACACGTCAGCTACATGACGGCACTGAATCATACACGCCAGACCATTGCGGCGGCGTATAAACACGTAAACACTTTAGTCTGGAAGATTGGAACATGAATTATAATTTATTTACTGTCTAAGTAGAATCTAGTTGACATTTGTGGTGCTTACAACGCAGAAATTGTAAACTATATACACGACCAGACATAGATGCACTGGTGCTGAAGTTAAACTTACCGGGCTGAAACATTTTCTTACGGTAAAAATATAAACAAATAAATTCATCAGTTTGAAATTGTTTGTTTCAGAAAATTTGATGTACTTTTTAGTACTACTACATAGCACTGAAAAAGTCGAGTATTTACTCTGCATATAACGGAAGCAGAGTAGAATCTCACAGTCGTGTTACAATCGTAGGGTGGAATGGAAGAGCTATATTTTATCGTAGATTCATGTATAGGCGATTTCGCTATATGTTTATATAGCAACTGCTGCGGATCGTGTTAGAATATGTGATAATATTTAAAATAATATTGCTGAAGTAATTACAATACGTTCACAACAAGTAAGACCATCTCCAAAATATTTCTTTATTTATCGGAACTTGATTAAATGCTTCAACGTTGCGGGAATTCAACAAACTGCCATATCTGCGATTAAGACTCAACAATGTATGTCCTATATGTTGATCAGTTTCCCTACTGCTTGCCGCGTTTCTCTAGCACAATGTTGAGTATCTTTTCCGACGAGGCCTATTATAAGCATGCTGTCATAAACCATTGGTTGTCCGATTTTTTTCGTTCATATAACTGTTAACCTTTCTTCTACGAAGTGTACGAAAGTGGTTTGCGAAGTAATGCATCTTTTGGCGTAGTTGCACATCACCATGTTTCACGCTTCTTGTACATATCTCTTATATGCAGTGGTAAGAAACACGATATGAGCAATAACGAAAGCGGAATTGAATGGAAAATATTAATTAAATACTTCCACCAAATACGTAAACGCTTTAAACGTGGACAATTTTAGCAAAAGGCAACTTCTGGTAAACTTTAATTCAGCAAGTCGACTTTTGTTTCAATAATCTCAATCAAAAGGAGTAACTAAATCATTTAAACTCACAGTATTATTTATGCCGTGTTATTTAACATAATTATTACACATATTTAAGCATATCCACACACGCACAAACATGATATGTTGTTTCGTATCAATATTTAGTCTGTCACGTCATCCTTGCAAACACTTCTCACAGTTTGTTGATTTTATTACAGACTAAACGACCGCCACTGATACGTCTACAGTCTGTCCTGAGTGACGCGTTCATCATCTCTTGCATCATGATATATAGGTATCCTACTACGTTAACCTCAGCAGCGCAGACACTCACGTACAAAACACACACACGCACGCACGCACGCACACCCACACCCACACACATAACTAACTTACATAGATAAACAGACAAGTAAGATATAACCACGCTATAGGGCACCGTCCAAGACACACAGGAGCACAAGCACAAACACGCACACACATAAGCAGGAAAAAAACAACAATCTGGCACCGCCTAAAGATTCCGGCAGCCAAATTTAAGGTGGGCATGATAACGTACTCATAGTAAAAGGAGAGGGGATGCAAAAGCAAGGCAGCGCAAATGCAAGGGAAACGGTCAGTAACCTATATAAATGAAACTGGGGGTTTAAACTCGTTTAGGGCAGGCCAACCTCACATTTACTCTATTTTCAACAAGTTAGACAACACAATGTAAATTGTATTAGGACCGGTATTCTATTAGGACTCGGCACCGGCGACGATTACTGATTTGATATTTCACTTTTAAAGTGCCTCATGTAAATACTAAGATGACAATGTATTTTCTGCAACTGCGGTGCTTAAACCGGCGTGATAGTGATTGTTTTTCTATGACTTTTAAAGGTGGAGACATTTCAAGTAGAACGATGGCTGTGACATTATCTTGAATAAGAGACTAGCAGAAAAATTTGTATATTTGATATATTGGTAACGTAATAAGTAAGCACAGATAGTGCTTGACTCCTTTTTCATTGTATCATTGCTATAATTATGGTTTAATTGTTTTAAATTATAAGATTTAGATCATTTATGGACTGGGTTAATTACAGTGTTAGATGGATCCCAGCATCACACATTACATTATATACAATAGTTAAAGGGAACAAACTATTTGCTAAAGCAAGTAACCATTATAAAATATTAAATACTAACTTGGACCAATCAGAAACAAATTCTATAAATAGCACCAATCAAAGCCCACTCCTGTCTAGTATAAATAAGTAGATGTATGGCAATGAATTCATTCGGTGTCCAGAGATTGATGTAGACACATCGAGAATTAAACTAAAACAATTATCCCATTATCTTGATGGGGAATTTATTGCAACTACAGTGTCAGGACGGATAAATTACTGAAAAGAAGACGTTTGAAGTAGAGTTGCAGAATTCCAACAAGGTTTCGAGCTATAGGGCCAGCACATAGGAGTTTTACCTTAATGGTAGTTGAATGCTAAAAACGATAGGTGAGCATCAGAAAGCTGAGGCAGAGACGTAGTGTTTGGTATTCTACTAAGATAGTAGGAGAGTTCCAGCTTATAGACGAAGTTCGGCGTTATTGGCAAAGTATAGCCAAGGCATCGGGGTTATTGTTCCGTCTCTTGAGAAGGAAAACTTTGATTCGGTAAGTCACACTTGACTGAGCAATTGACCTCGAAAGCTGTTGTCATTACAAGCTGACTAATCTAACTCCGTGACCTTAGAAATAACCTCTGACGTTAAAATTATTCTTTCCTAATAGAGGCGACTCTGACAGAACACGCTCCGCGGATAACATAGGATGATTGATTGATTATTTCCTCCATTCTTGAAGAGCATAACATATGTGCAGACAGATAGACATATATCAGCCAATTTACGTGTAAACAACAAAATAAATATTATCGTTACCTTCGAATACATGGTCAATTATGAATATGTGAAAACAAACCCCATTGCGACCCTCTAATTATGCGCAACAAATTTACGCAACATGTGGAAATAGATTGACCGGGTCAAATGTGTATAGCCAGTGTATTCTTATTGCCGTATTTTCTCAACTGAAAGTGGTAACGTATTTACTTTGTTGTTAGGTTTAACAATTTATGTTAGCGTAAATACTTACTTGACATTTTTAGACAGTATAAAACAACATAGTTTTTTATTCCATTTTTTTTTTGTATTTTGGTAAAGAAATAAACACACTCTTGGTGCAAAATGCAACGCCCCCAGGGGCGCTTGAAAAATAAGGAATGTTTCTTGTGGACGAAAGTCACAACCTGGAATGGATTGAACAATTTTTTTCCAGCCGAGCTCACGGCAGGCGTCATTTACCTCCCAAGCATCCAGTCTAGACCAATATAGTTGGAAACAGTACCAAATTAAAGTAAATCACCCAGCACTGAACACTAGTCGGGATATCAGCCACAACCGGGATTCGATCCGGGTCCGGTAATCGAACGCGGATCCCTGGCGTTGTAGGCTTATCTACTAACCACTGCGTTACTGACCCCTGATTAAACGGGAGAATACGAAATGTCAATAAGATAAAATGGTCTTGTCCTTGTGTCCGATGTCACTGATGACCAATATTTTAAATAGACATTGCAACCAAAATTTTACACGATGGTCATTATATATTTATATAGATGTGCCCTAGAAGGAACTTTTGCAATACTTTAACTTGTACCTATACGGTAGTTGAATGCTACATGAGAAGCATATAGGCGCTAAGCATCCAGGAGTCAGGGCAATCTTATCAAGTTAAAGCTTCAATTAAGAGGACATAGGCTGAGGATCCATGCGATAGGACTCGTATGTTGTTGGTTCAAAGACACTGTCTGACGGGAACTTCAACAAAAAGACCAGTCAAGTATAGTGTCTCCCGCCTATAGGAGTTTGAGCTGATGTCATTAGTTGAAGGTTGATAGTTGAAACATTGAATGATTTTTGCCTGATCCCTGAAATTATCTAGCTCATAATTGAAACCATTTACAAATCATTTGCACACGAATCATTTAGGCAAGATAGTCAGAGGAAAATTTTATATACAAAATATTTGGTCTCAACAGTTATACGTTTTAACAAAGGACATTCTACATCGTTTGTCAGCTAGTCTAAGACATAGTCACCTTAGCGATTGGACCCATTTCATTGTTCAAGGTACTGAAGGCGTAGGCACTTCCCTGGGTCACTTAACTCGTATCCTGACAATGTGGAACTATATATCTTATGCTGACTGTAGTCTTTTGAGAAAGTGGTTGACATTCAGTGCCGTTCAGCCTTGTACAAGGCTAGTGAAGCAGACAAACGATTCAGCATGAACTTCATTGACACAGTAAACTTACCTCACAATGTTCTTAGTGTTTACGCTCGCCATGATCAGTCGATCAAATAGTCGTTTCGCGTTCAAATATGAATATACTGCAATACCAAATGCACTTTTGTGCGTTTTTAAGTTTAGTAGTGTAGAATTCTTATTTAGCTATAAGTGCAAGACTGATATCAAATTACAGAATGTAACTCTAGAGCCTCGTAGGAATAATCATTTACAAAATATGTTTAATCTGAAAAGACAGGAAAGGACAAAAGCGCTTCGGGTTAGTAACCTGTGAAACGTAACGATGTAAAATGAAGCCAACCATCACAAACAATTATCAGGTAATTACTTTATAAACGTAAATCTCACCTGAGCGTAAAACTTTCGCAGTGTCAGTCGGAAGGGAGGATATGTGTTCTGAAGTTGTTGACGTCGTCCTCGATGTAGTAGAAGGAGTTGTTGACGTCGTGCTCGATGTCGTGGAATGAGTTGTGCTCGATGTAGTAGAAGGACTTGTTGACGTCGTGCTCGATGTAGTCGAAGGACTTATTAACGTCGTGCTCGATGTAGTGGAATGATTTGTTAGCGTCGTTCTCGATGAAATGGAAGGAGTTATTAACGTCGTGATCGATGAAGTGGAAGGAGTGGCTAACGCAGTGCACGATGTCGTGGAAGTTATTAACGTCGTGTCTGATGAAGTGGAAGGAGTAGCTGACGCAGTGCTCGATGTAATGGAAGGAGTTGTTAACATCCTGCTCGGTGAAATAGTAGGAGATATTATCTTCGTGCTCCATGAAGTGGAAGAAGTTATTAACACAGTGCTCGATGTATTAGAATGAGCTATAAACTTCGTGCTCGATACGATTGAAGAAGAAATAGACGTCGTGGTTAATGTAATAGAAGGAGCTATGAACTGCGTGCTCGGTGTAATTGAAAAAGAAATTGACGTCGTGCTCGAATTAATATAAGAAGACATTGACGTCGTAGTCGATGTAGTGGAAGGAGCTATGAACTGCGTGCTCGGTGTAATTGAAGAAGAAATTGACGTCGTGCTCGAATTAATGAGAAGAAGAAGACGTCGTGAGTCGATGTATGGAAGGAGCTATGAACTGCGTGCTCGGTGTAATTGAAGAAGAAATTGACGTCGTGCTCGAATTAATAGAAGAAGACATTGACGTCGTAGTCGATGTAGTGGAAGGAGCTATGAACTGCGTGCTCGGCGAATTTGAAGAAGAAATTGACGTCGTGCTCGAATTAATAGAAGAAGACATTGACGTCGTAGTCGATGTAGTGGAAGGAGCTATGAACTGCGTGCTCGGTGTAATTGAAGAAGAAATTGACGTCGTGCTCGAATTAATAGAAGAAGACATTGACGTCGTAGTCGATGTAGTGGAAGGAGCTATGAACTGCGTGCTCGGCGAATTTGAAGAAGAAATTGACGTCGTGCTCGAATTAATAGAAGAAGACATTGACGTCGTAGTCGATGTAGTGGAAGGAGATACTAACTTGGTGCTCGGCGAATTTGAAGAAGAAATTGACGTCGTGCTCGAATTAATAGAAGAAGAAGTTGACGTCGTAGTCGATGTAGTGGAAGGAGCTATAACTGCGTGCTCGGCAATTTGAAGAAGAAATTGACGTCGTGCTCGAATTAATGGAAGAAGACAATTAACGTCGATATCGATGTAGTGGAAGGAGATACTAACTTCGGGGCCCGGGAATTGGGAAAGAGAAATTGACGTCGTGCTCGAATATATAAGAAGAATGACGCGTGCTCGACGTCGTAGTCTATGTAGTTGAAGTGTGCCATTAACTTGTTTTGATGAATAGAAGAGTAAACGACGTCTACTCGATTTATGGAAGGAAGAAATTAACATCGTATTCGATGTAGTTTGGAGGAGATATTTGATTCGTGCCCGAAGAAATGGAAGGAGAAATTGACGACGTGCTCGATGTAATAGAAGAAATAAATGACGTCGTGCTCGATGTAGTAGGATCTATTGTTGACGTTGTGCCCAATGTTTCTGAATCAGTAGTTAACGTCGCGGTTAATATACTGGAAGGGAGTATTGACGTCGTATTCGATGTAGTTCTCATAGTCGTGGAAGGGGATGTCGAGCTTAACAGTGTTGATAGAAATATTCCTGAAAGAAACGCATTTAGATTTTGTTAAATAAATACATTTAAATGTACTTACCTATAGAATACAAAACTTCGAGGCAAGTGTATGCCTGTCACACCTCAAAGGGCATTGGTCATTGACCATGATATAAAGTTTATATCGATAGAAAAATAGTGACTCTTATCGCATAGTGCGGCAATTTTCCTTTGATCTTTGCAGCATGTTATACATAGTAACACACATTATTACTACAAAACTGTGCTGATATCTTACAAAACTGTTGCGATATATATCAACACGGAAATCTCTATGGAGTTTCATAAGAAAAAAAGTGTTCCGATATATATCAGCACAGTAAAACTGTTCCGATATATATCGGAACACTTTTTCTCTATTGAGGTCCTATCAAGGGCGTATATTTTTTTCCTTTCAAAGAAAAGATGATTTTAGCTCCAATTTACAGTTCACAGAGAAAGAATTGTCACAAACACCTACATTTATAAAGTAAAAGAATAAATAAACTAGAATATTTCAAAAACTTGATAGTTATTGCCAAATTCAGAAATACATGAAATATATGAAATTCTGAGATTTCTCAAATGTTTCTTTTTCTTTGATTTTTTTACAAACAAAACAACAAGTTTTACAATATGTCTGGCCAATGAAATGCAAAGATTTAAAACCAATGCAGAAATTTGTTGGGTACTTTTATCTGGGGAACACATTTTCTAAAACAGAAGTTTTAGTGTTTCAGTCAGCGAGGCGCAGAAAGGGAAACAAAATAGTTAAAATAATAATAAACAAATTTAAATGAAAATGATATATAAATTTTAATGATAAACTATGCGATAAAACAGTTATAATATGTAGTGCTCGTGTGTTACCAGGATATATCAGAGCTAGGGGTACATCTCGTTATTTTTCTCTTCACATATCTGTCTCGGCCTACCGGCCTCGACGATATGTGCAGAGAAAAATACCCTCGATGTACCCCTAGCTCTGATATATCCTGGTAACACACTCTCACACATACTATAACTATTACTTATCGGACATATTCATAATTAATGTGAAATTACTGGATAGGGATTTGCTTTGAATGACATTTTTGTTTGGAAACGAGCTGCTTAAAGGCCAATCATTATGTAGACGTCTATTGGGTTTCATAAAAAAAGGTAAATGTATAAATACTATAGTCTGTCCCACATAATTTTGGACCTCAACTTTGGGTTGATATGAAGAAATGAAACGGGATCAAAGAACATAAAACACTTTTTTGTGAATAAAAAAAAGCCACCCTCGAGAATTTCAAGGATTTTTGAAACAATCGTCTGGTTTTCCCGTGCGACTAAATTTCAGTTTCTCTATGGGAATTCGCTGTTGTTTATTTCTGGTCGCCATTGCCAAATATTCTCTATTTTGGAGATTTTCGGGAAATTTCACGTGTTATTCCGTGGGGACGTTTCACACTTATTTTTTACACTTAGCTATTTTTCCTCCCGTAAGAAACAGAAAGGGTTTGAAATAGAATTTACAATTTAGTAAACAAACGAAATTTTGAAAAATGTAAAAATGAAAAATAGAAAAAGAACTTACTTTGCACGAAAGAATCCGGCCATTAAGTATTCAGTTATAAATTCCTTTAATCATTATTCCATTTATCCTTAAATCCTTCCAAACGATGTCCAGTTAAATGCACAATTTTCAAAGTCAGAAGTTTTACACTGGAAATCCATCATCCGAAAATTGATCCAGTCAATCTGGGGCAGTCTTTCGAAGAATTTCAGGCAAATAACTGAACTATGCATTTGAAACAATATCTTTAATCACAGTATTTTCCAAATGCATAATCCAGGAAGAACCTGTACGATACAAAGACGTCAACTGCTTCAGCCTCATTAGAATATAGCCTTCTACACATTTAAGCAGCTCGCCATGACACAACTTTCAAACGCTAAATTCCAATTATGTCATACAATATATGACGTCACTACATATCTCGAGCGATCAATTGCATAGGCGGCAATGTCGGCTCTCTTACGCATAGCTACCCCAACACTAATTAATTAAGTATAATATTGAAGCTAACTGAGTCCCAAATTTAAAGAGGATAAAGCAAATTAGCTGTAGACTGTGCCAGTCTGACTACGTGGATAAAATTTAAATCAAAGGCGGGAATGATTCAGTTTGCTTTAAGTTTAAGCCCAGACCTAAATCTTAGAAAAATAGTTAATTCGTTTCCTTTAACATATCGATACAGCTACTTTAAAAGAAAACGTGTAAAAAGGGATTTTTCTATCACCGACAAAAACAAACAACCTTGACGTTACCGGTTACGGAAGGTGCGCAGGCCAGGATCCAGGGCTGGGCCACCATTTCATATCTGTATTTCAAAAATTTCAAGGGGGAGAGCCCCTGCCTCCCACCATGCACTCACACATCAAGAGAGGTTAAGGAGTAACCCCTCCATTATTAGATCTATATTAGACCAAAAACTGCACCGGAAGCAACCATATTATGCCTGTATTTCAAAGATAAATGCACCAGAGGACACCATTTCATACCCCTAAAAAAACAGAAATAAATATTTTAAGGGGGTATGTGTGCGAACAGGGTCATAATGTTTTCAGATTAAAAACCATCCTAGGTAATGTAGATTCCTATGAAAAAGTCAACAAAATGAATCTGGCCATTGAATTACTGGATAGGCGTATTAGTAATTGTTAACAGAGAATTATCAGCATGTAAATTGTCGAATAATGGTATAGTAGGCCTACACAACTTCACAAATTTATATATTGATAACTTAACTGACATAAAATTCATTTGGCATAACTGTTGCAAAGTTTTTGATACCTGAACTTTCGATTTGCATTTCTCAAAATTGCAAAAATGGCACTTGGTGCATTGTGGAAATAAGGCGACGATGTGACTATATCACGGCTTATGTACATGACCGCAGTGATATTCTGTGTAGACTATATGTTGCATTAGTTACAAGTTGTGGCAATTGATATCGTCAGTTTTGCCAGAGTATATTTTTGTAATGAACTTGATGGGTAGATGTATTTAATAAGCTAGTTATACACAGTACGGTAAAGTCCATGCAAGTACGAATTTTTCGACTGAATATCTATATAAAGTTTGAATTGCTACAAATCATTTTTTAAGGAATAACTGTTTGTTTTTGTTTTTTCGGTGTTTTTTATTTGTTGTTGTTGTTTTGCGTTCAACGTGTTTTTGGTTGAATTTTCAATATTGCTATGTACTGCCCCGTTTGTAACAGAAGTAACTGTTTCGTATACGTACTTCTTGGTGAAAATAAAACACAAAAACGCGTGTTTTATATCATCGAAAATGAAAGTAACTGACGCGCTTGAACATGTTTCTTTTATCTAGCTGAAGAACAAAATACCCCTTCAAAAGGTCATATGAGCCGCGCCATGAGAAAACCAACATGGTGCATTTGCGACCAGCATCCGCGCAATCTGGTCAGGATCCATGCTGTTCGCTAACGGTTTCTTATTGCAGTAGGTAGTTGACCAGATTGCGCGGATGCTGATCGCAAATGCACTATGTTGGATTTCTCATGGCGCGGCTCATATATTTATTTTGTCTATAGGTCTAACATGCCTATCAATAGCACAAAAATGTTTAACATGCCACTTTGGATTTCACTGAACGGCCGAGCATGGGAAATAAAGACGCAGGGATGGAATTGAAAAACTGGTATTATGTTATTATAAAGAATAAAGGCAATTATTAATTTGTTTAACGTAGTCCCTTATATAGGCGGTTGTCTCAAATTGAAATATATATATTTTAAATTATTAATTGCATTGAGGAATAATGTTTTACCTTGATCGAACGGTCACAAAAACACGGGTGGTAAACGCGCAATCCAATTCCCACTGGGAATACGCTAAAAATGGGTTGCGCGAATTCCGGTGCTGGTGTTGCGCATCAGTATATACAAAATCGAGGTTGGTGGGTTTTCGTTTTTCTAAATAATGACACATTTACGAGTGTTTAGAAAAAAAAAATGCTATTCGACACAAAAATGAATAAAGATCATATGTGTGAAATACCAACTTATTAATTTAGGAGTCAGCTCTGTTATCACGAAAACTCTGCTGGCTCGAAGTGTCAAAAAACATGAAATCATGAAAAAAGCAAATTTTCTATCTCTTGTGCCTTCTTTATGGAAATGTGACGCTTCTAATGATCAGAAATGTGTAAAACAGTCATGAATATTACATACACTTGAATGAAATGTTGCTTTTTGGGGAAAGATTGGCAAAACATAATCGGAAATGGGGTTGCGCCCCGGGAATGGAGTTGCGCGTATACATTATATACATTATGATGTACATGAGCAACTCCATTCCCGATGCGCAACCCCATTCCCTATGATTCTTTGTCAGATTAGGCATATGAGGTCATAAACTTCCATTTTTTGTTGATTTCATACTTTTTTCACACTTCGTGTCGCCTGAGTTTTTGTGATAATAGAACCGACTCATAAATTACAAACCAGATATTTTACACATATAATGTATTATCATATTGTGTCGAATTGCATTTTGCTTTTTTCGGGAAAATTTATTCTTGTCTCATACTAAGCAAAGTCATAACTTCACATACCTCAATTTCGTCTTTTTGTACGCGCAACACCAGCACCGGACGTTGCGCAACCCATTTTAAGCGTATTCCCAGCGGGAATTGCATTGCGCATTTACCACCCGTGAAAAAATAGTGAGCACCAGTCAGTACACAAACATGTATTCGTGCTATTTAAATACAACCTTTTAACAAACGGTTATCATCCGAACCTTTGATACGAAACCAAGAATGAAAATGAGTTAAATGGGTTGCGCGCATCTCCGCTGTACCCACCTATTACGATATCTACGGCTGAACTTGCCTTGAGATATGTATTTATTTTACGTCGATGCTAACGAGTAAGTACAAACACATTTTCAGAAAAAAAGCTGCAAACCTGAAACGGAAATAACTTTAATTTGAAGTAAAATGTTAATTCAGGGTCTTCCGTACAAGAAAATACTACAAGTTTTGGACAGAGTTTGTTTTAATTTTCTATGTCTTTATTCAACAATAAATGACGTCGCTAACTGTGAGCAAACCCCCAAATGGCGTTTGTATGGACGCCGCCATCTTGAAATGGACGTCGCGTAGTTTTGCAATGCAAGTCTATGGGGAAAAACATAAAATCTTGATTTTTAACTTCATTTTACATTTTTTCCAAAAAATGAAAAAGGTGCCTAGAGATATTAACCGTCTCGTATTAACGATGTCATTTTTGACAATTTTATATATAGTATGAATAAATTATCGGAGGTCCAAAATTAGGTGGGACAGACTATAGTAGTTCACCTTGCTGGTAGGTACTTGTAAAAAATGTTGTGAATTACATTTTAATTGTACCCCGACATTTAGGTTTGGCATGTTTGCATAATATTTCTTTTGAAATAAAAGTATTTGATTCATTTTCAAAACTTCCTAATATATACCGATGAAATCTTGTTCCTTTAGACTTCATTCAATCATAATTAATTGGAATCCATGAAATATTAGTTACGATGATTTTTGCACGGAAGAAAAAATATCTACAGTTTATACGTAAATTGAACCTCTTACAACTGTAAATCAACATATTTTCCATTAAATGATTACATTGAATCAATAGGTCCTTATTTTGGTAGGTACTTATCCACAAATAGAAATCAGCTAGTTCTAAGCGGATTTTACAACATTGTTGAATTATTTCACGTGTAAACATTTAAAGTTAATTTGAACATAAATCTTATCGTTAAGATGCCCGTTCTAGTAATTAACACACAGGCTGCAATTTTTGTATGATACGACTTACGATCCAAATCTTATTCTCCGTTTTTTCGAAAAAGATTACTTTAGTATATGAATAGCTGTCTATCAGATATGTAGAACTACTTCAAACACATATGATTTGGTCTGAAAAATAAATATGTCCAGGCGGGAGTTTAATCTCAGGAGTTAGATCCAAGTATATACGAATACCTCTCCACAAAACATACCACACTAAGTGGTAATTACAGCGAATTCTGGTGTATTGAATAATTTGAAATCTGTTTAACCACAACTGTAATATTTGATATTTCAAACGTCTTTACATATTTGTAAAGTGTGTTGCTCTACGTTCTAATTATATTTAGCTTACCTATCAGTGATCTTGTTTTTATACTAGGCATCTTTCAGTTACTTTTGACACCTGCAAAATATAAAAAAATAGTTTTGCGCATCTGAACAATAATTGTGCTTAGTTTTTAAAAACAGATTTTAAATATTTTTGCATAGAAAAGATTACTCTGCAAAATCTAAGTTCCGATTAGGATACATTTGCGACAAAATGTAACGAAATACTAACCATTGTACGAAATTAAGGTTTAGTCAGGATTTGGTCATTTTAATATCATTGTTGCAACGGAAAATAAGAGGACCAAATGGTCATCGACCGCTGGCTTAACAGGATAAGACATGGATGACCCGTCATGGGTAACATCGGTGAAAATTATATCTAAAATCAAGCATAAATTACTCACAATTAAGAGCGTAATTTCTCCCTTATATCGAAAGTTTCAATACAGTCCAACTTTCTCGAGAGACCACGTTTATTAAGAGGCAATTTGCATTAAGAGACCATTTCTTTCAGTACCCAGTTGTTATAGAACAGAGTATTTTGTATTAAGAGACCATGTTTTCAGTACCCAGTTGTGATATTAAAGAACAGAGTATTTTGTATTAAGAGATCATGTTTTCAGTACCCAGTTGTGATCTTAAAGAACAGAGTATTTTGTATTAAGAGACCATGTTTTCAGTACCCAGTTGTGATGTTAAAGAACAGAGTATTTTGTATTAAGAGGCCATTTTTCAGTACCCAGTTGTGATGTTAAAGAACAGAGTAACTTAAGCAGCCGGACATCTGACTTTCAAAATTGACTTTTTGTTTTATTTTCAACACATCATAAGCAGATGTGCCTTTAGAAGCAAGATGATGTTGCTCCCGAAGTTGACTGCTCAATGCAAGTTTGACTTTAATACCAAGTTTACAATGACAAATGAACAATTTAAGGCTTTGTTAAAATGACTGCATCAGTTATCAAATAGTCCTTATGAAGTAAACAGCATTCAGGGAAACATCATGATTTAAGCAACATACATCCGTGCGTAACAGCAATGCAGATTATTCTGAATTACATTTTTAGCTCCACTATTCGGAGAAAAGGGGGGCTATACTATTCGCCCCGGCGTCGGCGTCGGCGTCGGCGTGACCCTTCTTGGTTAAAGTTTTTCGGCAACTTTTGTTTTTCTGTCATATCTTTGTTACTATTGCTTATATCTTACTGTAACTTCACATAAACATTGTCCAGTATACAAACAATGTATGTGTAGGGGCTGAGCCTATTATACCCGAGGTCAAGGTCACCAAGTTGTTATACTTAGGTTATTTTTAAGGAAAAAGTTTTTCGGCAACCTTTGTTTTTATGTCATATATTTGTTAATATTGCTTATATCTAACTGTTAATTCAAATAAACATTATCCAGTATGCAAACAATGTATGTGTAGGGACTAAGCCCATTATCCCCAAGTTCAAGGTCACCAAGGTGTGATACTTAGGTTATTTTTAAGGTTAAAGTTTTTCGGCAACCTTTGTTTTTCTGTCATATCTTTGTTACTACTGCTTATATATTACTGTAATTTTACATAAACATTGTCCAGCATACAAACAAAGTATGTACAGGGACTGGGTCTATTTTTTCCAAGGTCAAGGTCACCAAGGTCTTATACTTGGGTTATTTTTAGGGTTAAAGTTTTTCGGCAACCTTTGTTTTTCTGTCATATCTTTGTTACTTTTGCTTATATCTTACTGTAAGTTCTCATAAACATTCTCCAGCATACAAAAATAGTATATGCAGGGTCTGGGCCTATTATACCCAATGTCAAGGTCACCAAGGAGTTATACTTGGAATTATTTTCATGTTAAATTTTCCGAAAGCTTTGTTTATAGACATATCTTTAGTACTTTAAAAGATAAATACTTGAAATTAAAAATATTTGTTTATAATCATCATCTGCATGTGTGGTTACATACCCCATAACTCTAATTGTATTTTGACAGAATTATGCCCCGTTTGTACTGTAACATTTTTTTGCAATCTTCGCTTTCTGGATATTACTTTAATGCAATATAAGATAAAGACTTGAAACTTAAAAAGTATCTTTATCACCATCATCTGCATGTGTGGTAACACTTCCCATAACTCTGATTTTTATTTTTGACCACATTATGCCCCTTTTATACTTAATTTCTTTAAACAAACTTCATTTTCTGGACATAACTTTGGTACTGTATAGGATAATGATTTGAAACTCAAAATATATCTTTACCATCATCATCTGCATGTGTTGTAACAATCCTAATATCTCTAATTTGTGTATTTGATGGAATTGTGCCCCTTGGTGTATTTTCCTGTTAAAGTAGAGGTCTCTTATTCAGACATATATTCATTTTACTGTCAAATCCCCGAATAGTGGAGTGCGCTGTCTTACGGACAGCTCTTGTTGGAAAGCAGATCAATAACCTGTTTTATCGAAAAGTACTTTTAAAATCACAATCTATCAATGTGTTTATTTGTACCATAGGCTTTTCTAAACGTTTTATTTAAAATGATGTTTAATTTTAATGCGAAAGTAAACATGTATTAATTTACAAGTCCTATCTAAAATAGCAAGTGTAAACTAGAAATATATGCAATATAACGAAAACAAAGTTCAAAACATGCAAAAAAGGCAACGACAATGACAAAAAGTAAGATGTATTTTAAAGTTTCAAGATTATGGCTGCATTTATGATTGTGTAACAATAACCATGATACAAGGGCACATGCACGACTTCTACGGGTATCTGAATGAAACCGTCGAATGCAAGAAGTGGCAAGCCAGTCGTTTAAAAGTTGTCTCAGACTCTGGGTATCCTTCTTAGAGTAAACATGACAGATGAAGTAATTGTCTGTGATTAAGAAATTGTCAAATCTCGATGGGGGAACTTGCTAAATTGTAACTGACTTGTTTAAAGAATGATGCAGTTTGGAATTGTCGGAAAACGGAACTGAAAATAAAGTTACTATTATGAATATGTATCACCCGATGGAGTATTATAAAACATTAGTGAGGCTGCTAAGTGTTTCGGCAACCCGGACACATCTTGGTACTTTGGTTCAACATCCACTTAAAAAGCCAGGTGTACATTTTTACTTCAATCCTCTTGAAATGAATACCACTACTAAATCAAAGTGAATGAAGTATTCCATAAGGCAAGGATCGCTCCAATGAGACTGAAGTGCGATATTTAATAAAGTGTCTTCTTGACCAAATTAATGAGGGACATCATAAAATACACATTTCTGGCACTGCTTTGTTTAACGGCAAATGTCATTGCCTGCAGCAAATATCCAGGTATGGCCTTTACATGTGTCATTCCGGTAAATGAGATCAATCCCAGGAGACTCCCAAGCAAGAAAGGTTTGGTCAAGTCAGGGAACGTGCTCCAACAATTCCAGAAGTCGTTGGACTTGCGGAAAACTATCTTCATTGGACCAAACAAGCTGTGAAAATGATTGAATAGCTCACAGGTTAAAGTGTAGCTGACATTACTGAAGCATGTTATATTTGTTTTTGTTTTTGGTATAACGCCGTTTTCTCAACCGAATTTTAGTTATGTAACGGCTGGGAGTTAACCTAACCAGTGTTTCAGTGTTTCTGGATTTTGTACCAGTATAAACCTTGTCTCTGCAAGTAATTGCCAACTTCTTAACATGAATCAGAGTTGGAAGATAATAAATTCAGACACAATCATTATGTTTTTTATCAAAACGTCGCGGAGAACATACGCCTCGCCCAAGGATCGAACTCACAACTCTGCGATCCACAGATCTGCGCTCTCCATAAGCTGGCTGCATGTTCTAAACGCTTTTTTACCATTTCTTTATCATTAAAACCCTAGTTCTTGTCCATCTCGACATTCAACTCGGGTATCTACAATTTGATAATAATGATAATGATAATGATAATGATGATAACGATGATGATGATAATGATGATTATATAATAATATAGATATGAATAGAATTTAGAGGCTCTAATGCCTATATAAATTGATCACATTAAATGATATCAGACAGTACAAATTGTAATGTATTTTTCGAGAGCAGATATGCAAAAGCATAACAATTGCATGTATATGTAACAAATTTGAACCATATAGAAATGACCACTAAATGCTGTTACAACATAATGCATTCTGAGTCAGTTCTCAATACATGATAGGTCAATTTGCAACGCTCAAAATAAACGACGGGGTAATAGGGAAGAGGTCATCATTCACGTTTTGCCAAGTCTGTATTAATGACGATGTTGACATGTTAAAACCGTTTCAACAATGATCTAGTTGGTAAACGTTATGCGGACAGTTTTTCAACCAGTCAAAAATAGTATATATTATGAACTTAACGCTACAAGAGAGCTGATTAATTAAAGGCGAAAGGTAATAATTTACCCTGTCTGCTCCATGGGAAACGTTATTGAAACTCCGTGGCCGAGTGGTTAAGGTCGCTGACTTCAAATCTCTTGCCCCTCATCGATGTGGGTCCGAGCCTCACTCGGGGCGTTGAATTCTTCATGTGAGGAAGCCATCCAGCTGGCTTACGGAAGGTCGGTGGTTCTACCCAGGTGCCCGCTCGTGATGAAATAATGCACGGAGGGGCACCTGGGATCTTCCTCCACCATTAAAAGCTGGAAGGTCGCCATATGACCTGTCATGTGTCGGTGCGACGTTAAATCCAAAAAAAAACTTGGTATGTAGAGTTAGGAGACACATCCACAAGACAATATAATCGATTCGCACTGACACCTGTGTACATAAGTTATTTTCATGTGCTTAGGAGCTTAACGGCCTGAAATACCTAAACATTTGGCTTTGTTCTGCCTTTTTTTTAATAATGACGTTATCTGAATAGAATGTGTATTAGATTTTTCATAAGCTGAACTTTACACAACTGCTTATAAAGTCAATAAGGAATGAATATTATTTTACACACTTATTAAACCCGATACCGAAGTTCACGTATCCGATAATTGTAGATATATGTACGAAGTTTCGGGTTTTACAAGTGTGTAAAACATACAAAAATATGACATCTGCGAAGTTTCCACTTTTCTCTAATCTATTACTTGTGTTTCTTTTTATAGTCATTCATATAAATGTAGATCTAAAAATTATTTCAAATCTCTGTACTGGCAGTATCGATAAGAAGTGAAAAGTAGTCCAACATCGGGAGCAGCACAAACGTTATCCGAATAAATTTCTTTTACACACCTGTAAAAAATTCTGTTAGCCAAACAAATTGAAGGAAACGTCCAAAAACGAAACAATGGCGACTAACCCTAAAATTAAATAAACTATATAGTATAGAATGCAACTAAAACAATAATAGCAGATTCGGCTTTATCGAATACTTTTATGAGAGAAAATGAAGGTTTAACTTCTCTTAAAAAATCATACACCTGGTTCAGCGGATTCTATAAATATACAGACTTTGGGGACCTTCGGGGCCAAGAGGTTCAGGTTGTCAGTTTAAAATTAATAGTTTTTATTAGCTCACCTGAGCACGAAGTGCACAAAGGTGAGCTTTTGTGATCGCCCTGAGTCCGTCGTCCGTCGTCGTCAGTCGTCCGTCGTCGGCGGCGTCAACAATTTGACTATTAACACTCTAGTTGTCATAATTTTGAGCCAATCTTAATGAAACTTGGTTAGAATGTTACCCTTAATAAAATCTTGTAAGAGTTTGATATTAGGTCATCTGGGGTCAAAAACTAGGTGACCAGGTCAAATCAAAAGAAAAGCTTGTTAACACTCTAGAGGTCAAAATTTTGGGCCAGTCTGAATGAAACTTGGTCAAAATGTAACCTTCAATAAAATCTTGGACGATTTCGACATCTGGTCATCTGGGGTCAAAAACTAGGACAGCAGGTGAAATCAAAGGAAAATCTTGTTAACACTCTAGAGGTCACAATTTTGGTCCAATACTAATGAAACTTGGTCAGAATGTTACCCTTAATAAAGTCTTGGACGAGTTTGATATTGGGTCATCTTGGTTAAAAAACAAGGTCACTAGGTCAAATTAAAAGGAAAAGCTTGTTAACACTGAAGAGGCCACATTTATGACTGTATCTTCATGAAACTTGGTCAGAATGTTAATCTTGATGATCTTAAGGTCCAGTTTGAATGTGGGTCATGTAGGCTTTGACCTAGGTCACCAGATCAAATCAAAGGAAAAGCTTGTTTACACTGTAGAAGCTTCATTTATGATAATATCTTAATGAAACTTGGTCAGAATGGTAATCATGATAATCTCAAGGTTCAGTTTGAATCTGGGTCATGTCAGATCAAAAACTAGGTCACCAGGTCAAATCAAAGGAAAAGCTAGTTTACACATTAGAGGCCACATTTATGACCATATGATATTATATCTTAATGAAACTTGGTCAGAATGTAAATCTTGATGATCTTTAGGTCAATAGGTCAGGTGAGCGATACAGGGCCTTCATGGCCCTCTTGTATGAGGAAACCGTCCAGATGCCTCGCAGATAGTCTCATTTGTACTACTCGGGTGTCCGCCCGTGCCTGAGATGATGTTCAAGATCCTAAAGGACCAAACAATTTAAACAACAATGTGTGGTACGAGGAGACCTAATGACCACTACACTGCACTTAAAACTGTTGTTTTGATAGATACTAAAGCCTATGAGAAGATCATTTTGAGGCATCGGATGTAATTAAGCATTTTAATAGCAAACTCGGAGTATCTTCATTAGTGTCACAACTCACAATGTACCACTGGCTTATATGGATTTCTACTACACAGATATTCGATGGACCCAAACACCCCAAGGGACACAAACATTTAACACTTAATCAAAGTATGAGGAGACATTTTAGCGGTTGACACTTCAAACACTTGTTAGCATATTGGTAAACTGCGCTCAAAATACCTCCCTCAACACACCAGAATGAAATCAAACTAAAATTTGTGAAAACAGTAATTTACAAAACGAAATTGAAGTAACGTGTGTGGGTATCTTGAAGCCAGAAAATGTTTTTTCCAGAAGTACAAATTTGTAAAAAAATAAGCTGTGGATACAAGTTAATTGGTTAACTGTACGTTCACTAGAAACAAAGACACACTACAGAAAATCGATAATCGATAGCTTGTTTAGGAAACAATTGTTCTAAAGTCTTAGTTGACAGTACCTATGAAACAGGAAAGTTCTTCGAACTAGAAAATATAATGAACATTTCTTGTGAGCGTTTTTGCAAATATCTGGAATAGTTGAAATACGCAATGAGTTCTTGAAGACGTCACACAAAGGATGACACAATGTGATAAGATATAATCGGCACATGGAACAAAATGACTGACATTGAGGCAGCTTTTCAGACATATTTCCTATCAACAAAATCTTTGAAAGTTTATTGTACCTTTGTGACTTGGTACATAATGTCTAATTCAGTTCTACTTTTGTCTATATGAAGATACTGTAATAGGTTTCTGCAACATTTAGGCAAAACTCTAACAAGCGCTCTGCGTTTCGAACCTGGGGCCAGTTGTTTTGAATTAAATGTTAAATTTTGATTCAAAACACTAGTCTTGGTGGGAATCACTAGTGTGATGTTTTGATTTTATTGTAAAAAATTGTCAAACTTCATCATTCTTAACTCATACATTTGTTTTTCTTAGTCTTCTAAAATATCTAAAACTAACCGTAAAAGTTATCAACAGTTAGCTTAATCCCCTGTTAAAGTTTCGAACAACTGGGCCCTGATGAGACTTAGTATATAACATTTTGAGACCAAGATCGGGTATCAAGAGTTGCATTATAGGTCAAGGCTTAAACAATATAAGAAAACATCTTGGGAATTTTACGGGACTTTAATTACCAATAGCCTTGGAGACTGGCCTGTTTTAAACATTGATTTACATTAGATAATAAGGTATAGGCTTCTTTTTCAATACATTCCATTTGTGACAAAGAAACATTAAATTAGGAAGATATTTCTGTATTCGAGAGGTACATCCCAACCATTGATATATTGACAAATATGTGTATTTCACAAACGCTTAAAATATAACCCCTCAGATGGGGTCATAATTTATTATTATATAAATTTTAAATAATGTAGAACGAATGAATTGAAACAAAAAATAAACACTGCTAGAGCAGTTTAAGTTTCGAAAGCAGATACACAAGAAAAATTAAGCATAATATAAATTTCTTGACGAGGCTAATACTAATTTGTTAGTGCATTTAGATTACAGTCATATTTAAGATGAAAAGTTTATCTCGTAAATTGTGTGCTTATTTTTAACAATACGCGATGACGCAGTATTAATTTCAAATTAAGAGATTTATATTCTGACCTGTTGTCCTTTTCTTTCTTATATCCTTTAAAAATTAAAACGTTCCTTCTTAGTCCTTGCACTAAATCAAAACCACAATCTCGTAATTAAGTTTTAAAACGTATTAACACACTACTTTTATGTCACTTTGTTATAGGACAGCCGTAGATATGGGCATTTTATAGAGATAATTTCAGATAGGTCGTGTCGATAATAGCGATAAATATTTGATCATGTCTTTGTTGCAGTATACATTTCACTTTAGACCATAGCTGAATGTTATACACAATCATCCACAACTAAAACAATTTAAACGCATTATATTCCTCACTATTTTGGCAGAATATCTCTTTTTTTAAGTCGTGTAGACACAACCAAATATCAAACCATTTAAAGATAACGTACAAACAAACATAATAACTACAAATTGATAAGAGTCTTAACATTACATTGAGTGATGTGAAATTGTAGGTCATGGAAAAATTGAATCAAGAAATTTCCTACAAATATTCAGTCTATAAGATTCTATACCAAACACTCAAGATCGGCAATCGCTCTATGTAAAGGCATTGCGTTATCTTTAAGCTTTGCTTGTCAAATAATTGATGGAAACTGGATTAATAATAGTTTCTTTTAGTTCTTTTTGCCAGCAACACTGTGTAAACAGTAGTATGAAGCAGTTTAATTGTAACAGAATAAGATGATACTGAATTTTATAAAGAAATTATGTTTCGAAATTTCTTATCAGTGGATTATCGGATTCATGTCTGTGTTGAATGTTGTATCCTAGATATACAAAATGTATCTCAAGAGTCTTTACAAAGCCTTGGTTTTATTGACAACCGTGAATGACAGATTTGCTTGATATTTAGAAGTAAACGAAAGGATCTGCGCTAATAATAATTTAATATAATCTCACAACCACAAAGCGTTGTATTAGCCATGCTTGCTGTTGATATGCATGAAATCAGGATAAAACAGTACATAGCTTTAAACACTTAAAAGCTACACTGTCATTTATTTAAAGGCTTATAATTCCTTTGTTCATAATGCGGCTGCCACATTTTTTATCATGAATATAAAATATAATAACTTCTTGTTAATCTATATTTTGAATAATTGTTTTCTCTAATGTTTGTCAAAAGTTTGAATATTGATTAACATTATAGTACAAAGTTTTATTAAATGCACTATGTACGATTACCTCCATTTACAGCTCTAACTGAATAAGTTCATGTGCAGTATTTCAAGTAGTGCCTTTATAATCCTTTCTAATCATGTAAATAATTGTAATATCTATTTATCATTTGTTTTAAATACAAATATTTAAAGCCTCACGGGTCTTAAATCAGTTATCACTTTTATTAATATTTTTGAATACGAATCTTAAACTCTAGGTTTAAGGTAAATATGGTAATGTAACTGAGCGTAATAATTTCACGTCTACCAAGTTTGAACTAAACTATAAAACGAATATTTTCATTTGCAATTTCTGTACAAATCCGACATGCGTTGGATATAATCTGACCTAAAATAGTGATATTCTATATGCTAACTTAAGAGCTGATTCGTATTTGTTGCCAAGCTGAATTTCTAAATAACGTCAGAAAATAGATCTTGTAGCCTTTTACATTCAACAGACCCTTTTAGCAGAATGAAGCTGAAATAAATGAATGCGTGAAAAGAATTCCCTGAGCAGAAAGGACCGGGCTAAATAACGAAGTGCCGTTTTCCGTCAAAAGGCGGATTCAGCTCAAATCTGCAAAGAAATAAAAGGATATAAAATACTTTTCTCTTATCCATTGCTTACGTCTTGTCTTATAGTGAAACATATATCCCTTAACACCAGATATCTTCAGGTAGTTTGAAATTAACATGCTAAGGAGTGCCACATTTATGCGAGACATTGGTTCTATTATTCCGTCATAATTCTGAAGAGATGACTTTAAATGATTTATCTCGCAGTTTTCAACGTATTTTTGCGGACTTTTTTAGTTTAAGTATATCTTGCCCCATCATATCGCTTTTGATACCGATAACATGCAAGACTTTGTAACATCAAGTTGATAAACTGAAAATCTGAAACTACTGATGAAAATGATTATCAGTAATATTTTCAAATACATCTGTTGATACAAGATTTATAAATAAGCTATTTACGAGCTAAACTCTAATCCCACTAATTTAAGTGAACAGGACAACATAGAATTGATATATATATTTCTGTGAGCACGTTTTCGTTAGCAGATCACTGTCGTCGTCGGCATCACAAATGCATTCCCCGAGACAGCCACATATTTCCTAAATTAACTATGAAAAAAAATCAACAAAATTATTGGGGAGTCACTATTTTGCAACTGTCAAATGTCTAATTTTTGCTATACAGTTCTTTCCACTATCCAAATAGCTTAGTAACTGTAGCGTGTCCTATTCTGATTCTGTGCATTTTTGGATCAAAAGCATTCAAGCGTGCATGTCATTTTAACTATGACACAACGGATGAAAGTTAATCAGGTTTAAAAGAATATGTATTTTCTATAACTATTATAGTATTCTAGTAAGACAGTAGTAGCAAACTTGCTAAAGGAGAAAAAAGAAATAATAAATATCAGTTATTTTCAATAGCAATAAATCATTGATCAAATGTGAGAAAAGCCACTGATGTTCTGATATTGTAAATGTGCAAAATATAGCAGTCAGCACAAAAAACATTCGTCCGTTTTCTTCGTAATCACTGTAGAACTGTAGATCTGTACTTGTTTTGATGTTAGGTGTTGTTTTGTTATCAAACGGAGTACTTAAGGAGTTACTGTGTAACGCATACGACGAAAACGTATTCCCTAAAATGTTCATAAGTTTTCATTCTATTCAAAAGTATCTAAAACCAGGTGTTTTCCATGTCTGAATAGATATAGTATTTATACCTACAAGTGGTATGCCATTAATGTAAATACAGTACCTTGAAATTTAAAAGCTGAGAAATCTACTTCCAAGTAATTCAAATTACCAAAATTATTTCAAAAGCTTGTAATAAATCATTTTTGAAATTTTTTGTACATGTATACATTGTACATGAATGATATTTAGATATGACAAATACAACATATCTTGCTACAGATATACCTTTAGCAGAAAAACTAACAACTGCTTATTTATATTTATATAAGCCTATTTCTGATTACAAAAAAAAAGATAAAACACAACGGCAGGGATATATGCGTTTGATTACTAACTTTAGTATCACTAACATAGACTTTAGTATCACTAACATAGACGTACGGCAATGAAATGAATAATTACTCAGCTTATGTGTAACATTGCAGTAAAAAAGTCTCGATTTTGAACAGGTGTCAATTCTTCACATGATACATAAGTAAATTTGTTATTATTTGATCCCTAGTACTGTACTTAAAAAATAAGAAAATGCATTACCAGTTTGTTTGAGCAAGGTTTATAGGGTAGGATTTACCCGAACGACTGAAAGTTTAATTACATTTTATACACAAATATTACTTTCATACGAGTTTTGAAAGAAACAATCAGCGAAAACCTAAAACACTTTTTACGTTCAATTGACTGAAAATGGGGAATAAATGACAAACACCTTGAAAATATACTTGACAAAATCAGATCCAAACCAAGGGTTTTATCTAAAATAAAAACCAAGAATAGATCAGATGCTCAATCATTTTTGCATGATTCAACAAATGTGAATGTTGTTATTGATACAAGATTACAAACTTCAAAGATGCCAATCAGAAATATTTACTGGATTTAAATGTAAAGTGATCTTAAATGCGTTTTCCTTTATTCCAAATTCTATATCTTGATACATAAAACTTGATGCACTCAAGAACTGAGACGTCTGTTTTCGGTTAGTATAATCTGTAGCTGTCTTATTTCATCCCACACAAGAGATGTCTTACTGGTCCTGTTGAATATAACGGCATAGCCTTCCTTAAAACAGCCAAACGTGAATAATATGCACCATTTCATTTTCAATAGTGTCATTATTACTACAGTTTGAATAATATATACATTGTAGCCTTATACCTTTTCACACCATGTGTATTAGTTTTTACTATATAGATATTTCTACCAATTGACATCAAATGTCATCCGCGTTGCTGCATGCACATTAAAGGCAGAATTTTGGGTTTGATCAATCAAAAAGCGATTTAGTTACATCGCCATTTTAACTCATACACCAAAAAATATCTCAAGTATACAAATAAAAACATAGATATCTACAAAAAAGATTCTCTTGAGGCAATGAACGCAACTGTCTCCAGTAAACGAAATGTTCAACATCTTTCATGCTTCCTAGCACCAGCTTAAAGGATGGGAAAATTTAGCAACACTAAAATAAACTTTAAAAAAAAGTAAAAAACCAGCTTTGGAGAGACTTTTTTACGATGTACTGAAGGACTGCTGATATGATGGTTACTAAATTCTACAACAATAATGTTTGGAAGCATAGAAAGCAACGAAGCACAATACTAGCAGACTTGGTTTGTTTGGGTATGTTCATGAGACGAAAGTCATTATATTATATCTCTATTCTATGTGATGTTTCCTGGTCAGTACATTTAATCTTCTCTACTATATCTCAACATTTAAAACAAGTACGCCTCTTGAACACGTTAATGTAAGACACATTTCAATTACACAAAAAAAAAAATAAAAACTATCTGAGGACAGAACTCAAGGAAAATAACTTCATAAAGCAGAAGGATTTAATCAACAAATATGGTGAAAATCTAATAGATCCAGTGCAATATTAGTTATTTGATATTTTTAGACTTTTGATAAAGAGCAATGTTTCTCTTATCAATAGACTACACTGCAATTTTAAACACGCCGTCAAGGTGACATTCATTACCTGAAGTGATAAATATTAAAAAATCTGGAACAAGTTCATACGCTCGTAACATGGAAGACGTGATTTCCGCAAGTATACCATATTATACATATGTGTCGATAATTATGTCCGTCTTTACAATATAAAATAAAAAAAAATGTAATTGATTGCTTTGAAATAATGTGCATATTTAGTCACCGAAATGTTTCCTTTTATTACCGTCAAAATATGTAGACTGGTACTTCATAATTTCTTCTGTTGAAATGTAGAGGATGTTTCAAAGAGATGACAAACACATATATAATTTGACATTATGGTATATTACTGCCAAAAAGAAGAACACATGAGTTGAGTGTTGGCACGTCTGGATTTACTGATGTATAGGAAGGGCAATACCGACATAATAATGTTCTTTTTCTACTAAGTTGAGAACCTGTTTAGAAATTACAAAATTTTCTAAGCTAATTTGATTTATAAAAGGGTTTATAATGATTTATGAATACAAAATTGTACAATGTATTTTCATTGTACCAGATGAATATAAATAAATGGTTGGCCTTCGTAAATATGCGTTTAAATTTGTACGTTGTCCTACATTTAGTTACGAACTAAATAATCAAGTTGTTAATTACATAATTAAAATAGTTCAATATTTTCAAGTGTTAAGTATCATTGACTACGAATCCCTGCCGGCTTGCGGAAAGTCACGTTTTCCCAAACAGTAGCTACAAAGGTATTTAATGCAACTGGATGTTTCACCACCTAATCTATAAATTCATTGCGAATTAAAACACAACAATAACAAGCAAACGTAATTTTGATACATCTTGAAATGCCTTGAATCTATGCGTTAACCTGATATTTATGGTAGGAATATACACGTGTGATTCCAAAAAATAGAAAATGCAGACACTCCACAGGTCGCTCATCACGACAAAAACGAAAATGTTGCAGGCTCGGTTTGATTGAGTCAGTAGAAATACAAGCTACCGTCAACGTCCTCTAGCCGCAAGTTGAGCAGAACTCAACATTTACACATTCTACAAATACAAAAAAGCAATTTAGAGACATCCGCAGATGTGTATGATGCACATGGAACATTCAATGATACATTAGCGTGTAATTCCATGAACAGGAGCGTATGGTTCCCAGTTAGAATAATTGGTTTGCCCTCAACGACAGAACAATGGGCAGAACTAAAAAACTGGAATTTAAAGCATTATGAAAAGTATCGCTATATAATTTTATACGCAGGCGATATAAATATGTGTGTGTGTGTTAGGGTTTAACGTCTTTTTCAACAATTTTTCAGTCATATAAACGACGGTGTCTACTTGTAGCAGTGAGCACAATGCCCAACTTTATAGTGCTGCCTCATTGGAATATCACGCCGTAGACACGTGGCATGATACCCCACCCAGCCACATTATACTGACACCGGGCTGACCAGTCCTAGCACTATCCCCTTAATGCTGAGCGCCATGCTAGGAAGCTGCCAGTATCATTTTTACGTCTTTGGAATGCCGCGGCCGGGGATCGAACCCATGACCTCCCGCACTCGAAGCAGACGCTCTACCACTAGGCTGCCAAGGCGGTTAGGCGATATAAATAAGACGGTTATCAGTTCGGATACTTTCAAATACTGATTAAAATCTTAATCAAACATGAATGAAGTTAAATGTTATTTATATTAATTTATATTGTAAACGCCCTTATTGATACAAGATAATTATAAAATTCAAATGAGTGAACACCAGATTTGTGGTAAAAAATTGCCTTTTGAAAACATGCTGAAATTGTAACAAAACCCAATTTATGATCGTCGCCTACGCTCAGTACGTTTATTAAACATTAAAGCTACAGTAAACAGTTGGCAGGGACGACGTAGGGTAGGGATATCATATACCCCCAAGTGCCTGTGGTTGAATAAGGAAACAATCGAAATACACATATCCGCAAAAGGATGTGCTCAATATGTCAAGGAAGTGCATAGATACCTTGTTATAAATCAAACCAATATTTTATCGCCTATCATTGTACTTTGATGACAAATAATTTATATTGTACCACAAACATTTGTAATTTTCAAGTGTAACTTTCCTGATTATGTTACAACTTGCACGTACTATTATTGCAGAATTATTTTGAAAGGTGTCTATGACTAATTGCTTCAGGTCGGTTATTCGGCAAAGGTAATTGAGGTAAATCTTGCCCATTACAACTTAATTGTTAGTTTGACTTTAAAAAAGCTGAAAACATATATCTATCACATTAACTTTGAACTTGACATAAGAAAGGCACGCCCTTGTTGATAAGAGATAAAATAAAATCAATCAAATTGATCCGAAACGATTTTGTCTTCCTGCTTTAGTAAAATTGTATAAAAATTGTTTTGGCAGAGATTAAATGTGACATAAAATCTTTTTATCATTGCACAAATTTATTTGAATACGTTCTTTATCGAACTAAATTTGCTAACGCCCTTATAATGAAATAAATGATAATGAACCGGAGTGTTCTAAATTGAAGACGTGACTTGAAAGCTTAGACTGATCGTGTATCTGCTTTAATTTTTTATTTTTTTGCTGGGTTTAGAGTCACTGCGACACAATTTATGTCGTTTGGCCACTTCTCCAGCTTTTCATTGTAGAGGGAGATCCTAGGTACCCTTCCTCTAGGCATTGTTTCGGGCATGGAACTGCAAGTAGTTATGATCACACCGACATTGCGTTACCCAGCAGTGTGGTGTCCTCACATGAAGAGTTCTACATCCCAAGCGAGGTTTAGATCAATACCGTTGAGGGGAAAGTACCTGAAACACTTGGCCACGTCGGCCACATATCTCAGTGCGATAATTAAATTATGATCTAACGTAAAAAAAACCCTGAATATCTCATAATCTCTGCTTTAGAATTTAAAGAAGTTATTATCATCCTACACATGAGAAATGACATTTTAGCAAGATTATGTAAAATAATGAAAGAAATAATATACATAATAAGGAGTTATTCTGGTAGAGATATATATTCATGTTCAAAGTATTACATAACAGGGATCATTTCTTGTTCAGTACGATATAGTATTTAATGAAGATATTAGTTCATTTTTTTTCGAATGCCGTATGATTTCAGACCACTCCTGGCGATATTGTAAACACTTTACTGATTCTTTATCGCAAAATAATCCTGTTGCTATTAAAGTATGATAAACAAATTGTTGAAGGTAGTTAAACAATATCTGACTGGTAAGATATGATGTTATAGATAAACGAAATAACTAAAGAGAAGATATCAGTAAGGTTTGAAGGGGACTTTAATTTTGTCTCAGTAAGTTGAAGGCGCGTTGTTTGGTTACCTCCCTTACTGTTTTAATACTTCATAGACTGTGTTCTTTTTAAAGTGACACGCTTACAAATTTCAGGCGATTTTTCTCTCTCTAAAATTTGAATATCGTTAAAGTAGCTAACGGTATTGAGTTATTGACACAATATTTTCTAATAAATAACCAAAAACAAATATGTGCAGAATAGGGTAAATCGTTGCAACGATTTGAAATGTGGGAGTATCTTACACATATCATCACATTTCAGTTTCATACATATGTACACAGTCAGTGCCAGATTCGATGGAAGTAAACATGTTCAAAACGTTCATCAAAAGGTGTAGGCAAAAAGCTTCGATGATTATACCAATGTTTTCAAAACAAATTAAACAAATTAAAATTGCCTTTGTGCTTCTACACAGATAGCTATGTTTTTATATGTATTCTTTACGGTGACTGATTTCTGCCATTTCGTGCCGGCGAGGCGAAATGTCGAAGTAACGAAAACTCGAAAGGTCAAAATAATGCTTATTTTCGTTTGTTCGCCTTTCGATTTCCGAGGCGAATACACGAAGTAACGAAAAATTAAAGGCGAAATAACGAAATTTCAGAGGCTGCGAACACACGACAATTGAGCTGTTATCGACCTTTCGTTACTTCGACCCGCCGAAAAGAATACACGGCAAATGTTTTATGTAGGGTCTGCCTTAATACAGAAATGTACAGTAATGTAGCAAAATGAAGCGTAATGGCGCAAAATGCATATATAAATGTAAAATACTTGCACAATGACATCTTAAAACTATGGAATACAAGACATTATCTTTCATAAATTGATGAGAGGTATCATTTTATAAATTTTAAAACGCATTATCTAGATAGCATTCAAAGATCAGGTCGTTGATGCTCCGTAAGACTGGTGAAAGCGTAATGTATGTATTAATTTAATACCAGCGATAAAATACACAGCGTTTATGTGTTCAAGCATAAGCAATGAAATGATCGCATTACTGAAGTACTAATTCTAAGCTAAACGCAAAGCCTATAAAATATTGAAAATGTTTGATCAATGTTGTCTAACTTTCTTAAGTAGTTGATATTTTCTGTGTGACTTACGCTGTAGAGTTTTCTTATGTGTTCGAAATTTTAATTAAATATGCATTTGACTTTGAATAATTACTGTCGTATCTTCTTGATCTAAGTAAAAAATATCTGTGAGATTTTCAATTAAATTTTAAAAGGTTACATGATTTAAATCAAACGCGGCATGCATGTTTCATTAGTCTACGTCAAAGACTATTAATAATACGTTTTCGAAAAAACTAATATATTGTTATACTTGATAAACTAAAATTATATTAATATCAACTTATTCCTAAAGGTTACACAATTATTACTAAATAAATGTGAAAAAATCCCGCCATTATTTCCACAATTAACACATTCACGGTATCGTACTTCACAGGTAACAATTTTCTCATCGTCAAATATTTACTTAAATATTGATAATATTAGCATAAAAGCAGTTAATTAAAGACAATTTTAACATATTCTTTGACATAATACACTTTTGAATTAAAAAATAGCGGCAGGCGAATATACAAAAGGACGAAATTGCACGTTTGTCGAGTGTTCGTGTCGGTGGACCGCAGACACGAAAACACGAAAGGTCGAAAACTGCTTATTTGTCGTGTGTTCGCCTTTCGACTTTCGAGGCGAATACACGTAGACATGACAAAAGAAGGGCGACAACACGAGGTTTTAATACCCGCCAACATGGAAATTGATAGATACAAAAGTAGGTGTGTTCGCCTTTAAATTTTCGTTATTTCGCCTTCAATGTTTCATGTCGTTGTGTAAACACGAGAAATAAGCTGTTTTCGACCTTTTGTGTTTTCGTGTCTTTGACATTTCCACCCGCCGATACGAACAAATAAGCATTATTTCGAACTTCGTCTCGCCAACACGAACGCACGAAATGGCAGAAATCAGCTACCATAAGTCTTTGATAACATGTGGTGAAAATGTGTTTTATTTCGTATTTTTGAAGGGTCTTCTTTGATGTTTTAATTTTTTTTTAGATATCTATGGTTTGATTTTTTTTCACAGTAGACGCTACCCAGAGAAATGTAACATTTTGAAAATATGACTTCTGACTTCATGTAGATTTATAATTTCTTTAGATTAAGCCAAAGCATGATATTTAATAAGGCAATGCAGAGCGAATAGAAAATAAAACGGTTCTGAGTCTGTACGTAGGTCTTTGACTGTATTGTCTTTAATTAGTTCGTGATAAAATCTATTAGAAGATCATTCGAAAACATAGAAAACAACAAAACAAAACGGTTCGACTCATAAAATCGATTCAAATCGTAAAAGTACTGTAAGCTTCTTCTCTAAATTGTAAAACAAATATGTACACACTTGTCTTGAAGCATATACATATAGGTAATGTTTTTCTTTTCTATTTTGCATTTACAATTATTTTAAGTCACCACAATATACATTATTTTGCATGATATGTGGTGTTGCGTATAGGAAATATTTATTAGACATATGATATATTATGCTAACATATACATATGCAATACCGCTTGATATGTGGTAGTACCTACAGGTAATGTTTATTAAACATATGGTATATTATGCTAACTTGTACACATACCATACAAGAATTATGTTGTGGTGCCTACATGTATAATTTTTCAGAGATAATATATTATGCTAAACACTACACATTATATGCACGAATATTTTGTATCTCCAACGTTAGGACAGGACAACAACGTTGTATATAGGAAAAAACTATCGTGCTTTATTCATGTATATAACATGACAGAAATAGAGGCCGGTTGCACAAACATTCGTACACTGTAACTGTAGGTGGCTAGAAGAGATGTGCGTTCAGATTTATTTCCCTTCATTCAATCTATTTAACATTATATCTGCAAAATAGCGACAGTTGTATGTTTTTACCTTTACATACCAATATTTAGGAAAATGAAATTAATATAACTTATAATGAGATGTCATTTTATCGAAAAATACGTCATGCGCTTCAGATATGATCTTGTGCGTTCAAGATAAGAAGTTGATAATCAGTACGTCACAATTTAACGAGATGGTCATAATGGCCCTAGGCCGTTCGCCGGAGCTTTAAAAAAGTCGTACGAGAAATCTGAAAGAGAAATACTGCCATATTTGTAACTAAAAGCCTTGTTCTTTTACGATAAAAAAGAGGAAAATCATGAAAGCCATATAACTTTTAGAGGTTCAATTTCCGTCTAAAGAACGGAGGTTCTTGCACACATCAATTTTTTAGACACTGGCATACTTCCGTTTTCAAAAGGACATGGCCGCTTGTTTTACCTCCAATAAAATTCCAGCACTTTCATAGGTGACCCCCTACATTTCTGTGACTGGTACGTACATTTTCATGTCGTTTTAGGCTGAAAATAAGTGTAGGATAAAACAAATCAATTATAGGAATTGTTAGTGACCCCCTTCAGAGAGATATGTGGGTTCAGTTTAATTAATATGGGATGCGGCTAAATCTTCGCTCACATTTACTGTACTAACCATACTTTTTATAGTTGAGGGTCACTAACAAACATAATAAACAATATTGAAGCTTACTTTAAGCATAATAATTGTATTTTTCTTTGAGTGAGTGATTCAGGTGATTGATCTAGAACCATCATGATCCTTGTTTAAAGAAAATAATCTCGTGCGCAAGACACCTTATCCCGAGTGTGCAAATTACTGTCTCGGGTTATAGACAACTAATCTCGAGAGCATGGAATCTTATTTCGATCGCACAACATAGTATCTCTGTTTTCTGTTCCGTCCGCCCCTTCCTTTCTCGTCTCTCTTCTAGGTAACCAGCATAGTAATTTACAACATTATCTTTAGAGTATGTTATCATCTATTGAATATGATAATATCATATAACCTTCTCAAATGCGCTCATTTGATTGGTCGAAATGAGAGCACGCGTGGGTCCGCAAAAATCGATATTGACCTGCAAAAGTGATAATGACTCTTGTGATATCACTTTTTCTTATATGTATGAAATATGGACCAGTCAAATGGTTGCGATTGATAAGGGCATATCATATAACAATTATAGACTTATGCTTCGGTCAATATGTGTTTTTACGGACATGCAATATTGATATTGACCTAAGACTGTGTCCTCGGTCAATAACATTTTTCCATGTCCGTAAAAACACACATTGACCTCAACATAAGTAGCTGTATTATAAATGCATTCAGAGTGTCGCAGTGGAGGAAGAAACTTGGCAAGCACAAATTCGTCAGCTGAAATCTATAACAAGCATATTATTATTGTAGAAGTTAATTCTTTATTAAAACAAGATAAATAAAAGATATAAGAAATTGTACAGTTCTTTTTTCGAAGAACAGATATATAACAGACGTCCACCGGTATATAAGCATGTGCCAAGGCGGATTTTTCATATTTCAGTACCTATCATGAACAGTCTCCGAGTTTATTATTATTTTGCTTGGTAACGTTTTATGCTTCAGAAGAATTCTCTTCATGTGTGAGATATGGTGCAGTGACAGTAGAAGCACGTTGTTAATATTTGTTCATTTTTCCAAGGCGAATGTTTGGCCGTTGAATTTCAAACTGAAATACCAATAAGAGCTAGTATTAGAATCAAGTTTGAATGCTAACAGTAGGTAGCATAAACTCTGTCGCCTTTCTGTAGCAAGCAGTGTGAATAAATTCATGCAAACGTGTTTTCAACTATTTAAAGCAAATTCTGAGAATTTTAATGTAATTCAAACACAGGAAATTAGTATTTTATGGTGTGAAAAATTAATTGCATTTGTAATAATACCAAGTTTTAAGAGACAAATCCAGCGATATGATTAATTACATATATTGAATAATAAATTCTAAAATGTTACATTTCGTCTTGTGTCACCGAAAAGCATGTACATTATATTTCATTTGAACAAGGTCGTATAACACATGTACATGTCCTCATTGTACCTCTTTAGCTAATATATACAGAATCTATAAATAGATGTCTTAGAAAAATGTAAATACCATGAAGAATCCATAAGGAACCTTATTATCATAGTTCCGTTCATTACTGAAACACATAGGTTACTTTATGCTGTATTGACCATTCATTTAATTATATAGTATATAAATACAACCTGTTTAAATTTAAAACCTGTATCAAATACCACATCATATTGTTGTTCCATTAACAAAGTATATTTCTCTCTAACAATTACGTTGAAGACAAACAAGATATAATTGCACTACTATCTTTCTATAGAAACTTTATGTTATAAATAAATCACAAATTTTACAAGAATATTGTTTGTGTCTAAATGCAATGAGAGCATGTGTGATTATTATTGTGCCTCGCCTCACACTTGTTTTGTGTGTAGAGGCGGACGGGTCACTGAGAGTTGTCATTGTCCGTCCTTTCGACTTTGTGCCGTGCATATCTCAAGAGGTATTTGCCTATTTGCCACAGGATCATCATGTTTCAAGTTTGTTATTCAGCAGGTGTAGTCATTTACCTGGAGTCTTTTTTTTTTAGTTACTTTTTGGTTTGGGGGGTGGGGCTCCGTGGCCGAGTGATATTGGTCGCTGACTTCAAATCACTTGCCCCTCATCAATGTGGGTTCGAGCCTCACTCGGTGTGTTGAATTCTTCATGTGAGGAAGCCACCCAGCTGGCTTACGGAAGTTCGGTGGTTCTACCCAAGCGCCGCACGTGATGAAAATAATGCACGGAGGGGCACCTGGGGTCTTTCTCCACTATCAAAGCTGGAAAGTCGCCATATGACCTATAATTGTGTCGGTGCGACGTTAGACCCAACACAATAACAATTACCTGGAGTTTTAATTAAAAATCCAAACTGCCAGACCAATTATGGCCCTTGATGTGGTCAAAAATATGCATAAAGGGGTCTAAAAGTTAGTGCTGCATGTATCTCAAACAGTATTTGACCTAGGGTTAAAAACCTTCAAAGGACATTATTTAGTTTGTGAAGTTGTGAACCTGGGATTTTGCTTGAGATTTTACTCAGCCAGTCAAGAGGTATTGCCCTTGAATTGGTCAAAATATGCTTTAAGTGCATACACGTTCGTATCGCATGTATCTCATAAATCATTTTACATGAAACTCATTCCGCTTGTGAATTTTAGCGCTTACATTTTGTTTTGAATTGTATACTGTAAGACCACAGTCACTGTCCTTGACTTAGTGAAGAATTTGCATTAATGACATGAAAGTATCTCCAGATCAATTATTATGTGTATCAAAAGTATTTGACTTAGAGTCATAATACATTAGAAAATTGTTACATAGCTGTCAGTCAGACCAGAGTTGCTGTCTTGGACTTCGTTAAAATACACATATCCTGCTTAAAAGTTTATGATGCATTTTTCACCTAGACCTATGAAACTGTGTACAGTGACAGGAGCATGGGGCATCAGTGTCCTATTTTACACGTAAATACATATTTATAAAGACAAAAAACTGCTATGAAAAAGATCTGCTAATTAAAAATTCATAGTTTGTAAAAAAGGACTAATTTGGCTTTCATACCTTTGATTCCGTATCCATATAGTCATAAACGGACGGTCCTGCTATATGATTGCTGTAAGCTGATCCATCCCGTGTTCTAGATACTGGATGTATGTAACTTGAAGGTTGGTATATGTAGGTCTGTAACGAATATTTGAATTTGAAATTCATTAATTGTCAATTATATGGACTAAAAGTTTAAAATGAATTATACATTATCTAAATTCAACACATTACATTAAGAACACTACCTTTAGACTCATCTTGGTTGTATATATCTAAATCGGACAAGGGATTACAAAATGTTTTTATCGGTAATTCTAGTACTCTGTACTAATTTTGTGAAACTTTATTGCTTATAGTGTTTTTATCTTATGACTGAAAGGAAAAAACTAAAAAGATTTAAATTAAACTTCATTAAGTTGGTGGTTTTGTGTGGACCATGCATGTACACTCAATTGCACTGCTAGTATTTTTCTGGTGTATATGGTGATCATACAAATGTTCTCTAACATCTTTTACTGCGTACTTGTATCATCACGAATGTTACTTATGAGAAATATTGTAACTTCAAACATTTCTCTTAACGCATTTAACCTTAATAAATCCACTGCATCCTTATGATACCGTATTCCTTAAAAGAAAATATATAGCTTCCCTGGTCCAAATCAGTTAAAATACTAAAATGTTACTGCTGATTTATTTGTCAACATAATAGCGATTTCAGTGTATATATAATGTATGTACATGCCATGTAGTCCGGGCGTGTATATTAAGCGGACCTGCAACCAACTTCTAATTTGAGATTTTTTATGGAATAAGCACGCTTGTTTGTACTACTAGGAGCTTTGTCGCAATTGGTCTTGTGTGTTGTGGTGCTGATTTGAACATACAAACAAATAGAACAATATCAACTTCCTGCCAAACTGTTCTCAAAAAGCCGTTAACCGTTTTGTGTTAGATGCATTTACAATAATTTATGAGTGTCTGAGTGCACAAAACTGAACAAACGATGCCTTTTAGCTAATTCAATCGTTAGTGGGACTTCTTGGTACTACATTAAATGTGAGGTGATAAGTTACCATATGTACCGTAATTAGATAGAACAATGTTTCATAATTGTTCTACGTCGCTCACCTTAGAAGGACCTTGACCTCTTTACCTAGTTTGATGAACATCCCTTAAGCAGATCATTTAAAGCTATTTGAAGTCTTTTCTGTTTTTGCCTAGAAATAGTTAAACATTACAACAAACTGGAGGAAGTCTGAAACGTTCATGAAAAGAAGTTTTACAAACTTTTCAGCCCTGCCAAAATATATAGGCAGTGAAGCAGAAACACTTCAGAAAGGTCCATGAATCCATCGATTAAAAAAAATGTTTAAAGATATTTAAAGCAATTCATTGGAAGCTGAGAGAGAGGAATAAGCAAGGATAGCAACATAGGTCAGGTGAGTATATCATGTGCTCAGTTGTTGACTGAGACACGAAACCAGTATAATGACTTATATTAAAGCCCTGCTCCGCGGCTATTCGAATTCTATTGTGTGTATACAACCCATGATTACAATAGGTAACAGTTAACGGCCACGCGCCACACTTTTGCACGCTAAACCACAGGTATTTTATGTAGAATTTTTATATGAAATATGACCCTATTTTGACAGGCGTCACTGTTCATAGTCAGTATTTTCATGCTTTTTCAGTGACAATTTAAGGTTAAAAGGTAGGACAGGAGCAGGTCTTTTAACTAACCTCTTCCCCTCTGCTGTCTTTCATGACTCTGTGTTCTCGATTCTGTACATATTTTGTGTCGGGTACCCCTGACTCGTATTGATTTTCGGAGGCATGTATCCTAGGGCGATGCAGAAATTCGTAGGATGAACGAGAGTCATTCATCCGACCAAGGCGGAGATCGTCCATACTAACTGGTTTCATATGGCTGACACTGTCATCTCTGAGGAAAATCACAATATTATTATTCAAATAAAGAACACACAAAGAAAAGAGTAATATCATATCCAGCTTAGCTCTAATTTTGTGTATAAGGCAGTATTTAAAACATTTTAACTATTGATATTATAAGAATAGGTAGAGCAATATAATGTAACTAATTACCTCTGTTTGTTGTTGCCATTAGACTTCCGTTTTAGTGCAAGAACAATAAGTATAACAACTAGTATAGTAAGCAAACCACCTCCGGATCCTGCAGCAATAGCAATAATGTATGTTTTTGACAAAGCAAACTTTTCATTTTTAACCTCGCAGTAATCCCCGCTGTAAGTGTAATAATCGTCTGTTTTACACCTTCAAAAATAATAAATAAATAAAATGAAATGAAATGTCTAACTCTTTATATACTACATTCAATTCAATGTTAAATTCTGTCATATACAGTGTCAGTTGTAATAACACCAATGCTCGTCATCACTTTAAAAAATGACCTTTATTTATGTTAGCCCTCATTATAGCATCTGATACCTATCATGTGGACGACCACTTTCGATGGATAGGTTTTAGTATTTGTGTGACTGTGTGTAGTTACAAGTACACATATACGTTTCAGATTCACTTTCATTTACTTACGAAATTACTTCTGTCTATCGGTAATAGTGAATTTACAGGTCAGGAAATTTGACATTTTTTTCTGTATAAACAAATTACTGTTTGACTGAATGTCTAGTCACTGTGGTAAACTTACTGTCTGGTGAAATGAATTACTTGAAATCAATTGAACTGATAAACATGATGGCGGTAAACTGAATGTTGAGTAAGCTGACTGACAATCTAATACATTTTCTGAAAAAGTGGAAACTCCACAGGTCTCTCAACACGACAAAAACAAAAACGTTGCAGGCTCGGTTTAATTGAGCCTGTTCATGAACGGTGGTGGAAATGCATGCTACCGTCCACGCCCTCTAGCCCCGGGTTGAGCAGAACTCAACATTTACACATGCTACAAGTACATAAACAATTTAGAGACATCCGCAGATGTATTCATACGTCGGTGCACATGATACACTGGCGTGTAATTCTATGAAAAGCGGCGTATCGTCCCCAGTTAAAATCGTGTAAACAAAAAAGTGTCTAACAAAGTAGATGTTTGAAAGATATCAGACCTGATGACGATTCTACCAGCGATGTGCTAAGTATTCTCATTTATTTTGGTTTAAGTTAAAAGTCAAACCATATGGCGAAGTTTCCGGCTTTTGATGGTTGTGGAAAACCTCATGATCCCCTCAAAGCAATGTTTCAGGCATGGCTAGGCCAATGGGCAGAACCACCGACTGGTCGTCTTCTTCAAATAAGGAATTCTAATCCTAAACGAGGTTTCGAAACAACATCGGCGAAGTTTTCCACATTAAGCGACTTTGACGATACCCAACGTCGAAAAGGCAATCAGACTGTAGAGTGTACAAAACTGCTGATTTGTTCTTAGGATAATATTTGATATATTGCCTGATAAAATGTACCTACTCGACTTGCTGACTAACTGACTGTCATAACGACTGACTGACAGACCTCTTATATTCATTTTCTCAGTGAAAAAGGTCATTTATAGATACGCTTCTGATTCGGTCTCATACTTTTCGTACTTTGATTTTTTTGCGATCGTCTAGTCGCTGTAAATCAATAAGCTCATAACACAATTTTACCCAGTGAGCGAAAATAATAAATATTAAAATAAGGAATAAACATTTTAAGCAAAGTAAAATATGAAAATGAATTACAAGTTTGTCTTATGTTTTCATGTGTAGTACCGGACAACAAAATTTTTAAGGATACGATACAAAATGAGCATATTGGAATTATGCACGACTTCATACTCAAAGTGTAAAAATATGATGAACACTTTGTTTTAGGATTTCAACATTTTATCAACAAAATGGCAACTATCTTGCTTTTCGACGTAAACATGTATTTTCTTTATCCTTACCAGCATGTCTTTGCTAAATAAGAATTTTCGATAACCGTTCTCTATCAACTAATTTGATTGAATATATTTATTATTTAAAATGCAGCAGCTAAACATTCTCTTGAAAACAGCTTGATGTCTTTTATTCAAGGTTTACAAAAAACAACACAACAACAAATAGCCAGCACGTTATTTTCAATTATGCATGATAATAGAAGAATCGTCCGAACGATCTGAATTGATAACTTCAATGATAATCACGGTCACAAATAAACACGACAAAATGAATTTCAGACCTGCAAAAAGGTAGTTCATGTCGGTCATCTAGTAAACATAGCCCATCATTCTTACACATATTCCAGCTTGAACACATATGTTCACATGTCACAAATGTAGAAGTTGCGCTGGTGCATCTGTATCCGTATCCACAGTCGACCGATATGCATGAATCGTTTCGGTAGAGCTCCTGAAAAACTTCAGTTTAATAAACCAAATGGTTACAAAGAACAAAATCATATTATTCATAAACTAAACATATTTGTATTTACTAGTAAATGCAATCGAGTTAGAAACCAATGCAAATATTACTAATAAGATCAGTATATCGTACTTAGTGTCTATCTAGATGAATAATAGCAAGTTATATGGTGAAACAAATGTGTTATAGATATCTTGATTTTTACTTAATAGCGTTTATTTATAAGGATAAAGACATACCTTCAACTATTGATACATTTTGTGGTCGCAAAGTTTCGTTGAAAATTTTTACATTGGTTAATGTATCTGTTTTTTTCTGTATGCTTGTGTTATACACAACACTACCGGGTCGAAGAACAACTGCATAATCACATACAGTACTTCCGTTTCTGAAGTAAATGATAAAATTTAATAATAAATAGTATATTGTTTATTACGGTGCCCCTAAAGTGACATGTTACGCACTTTTTTTCCACTTAGGTAATGTGAGACTTTTTTTATTTCGTTTAAACGAAATCATTTCGTTTAAACGAAATAATCGTTTCGTTTAAACGAAATAACTATTTCGTTTAAACGAAATAATCGTTTCGTTTAAACGAAATAACTATTTCGTTTAAACGAAATAAAAAAAGTCTCACATTACCTAAGTGGAAAAAAAGGTGCGTAACATGTCACTTTAGGGGTACCGTAGTATATCAATTAAATTTAGTATAATAATATGTTAACTAAATAACATAATATATTGGACGGTATCATTACAAATATCTTTAGGAAGAAGAATACATACATTTACTGATTAATTTAAAAATGATCATTGTTCATTAAAAACACTGGCCTAAAAAGCGGACGACATCTAAACAATAAGCATCAGATGTTATATCATTTCATTGGAAAATTTAGCTATGTATGTTAGCTGCTCTACAGATAACACAGTCTTGCATCTTACAATCCTGAAATAGTTTTCTTTGATATTCTTATATTTCTAGACATTTTTGCCGTACTTTACGCATTTAAATGGGTAGAAGAGAGTGTTTTCTTTCTAGCAGTAGCTTTCCCAACATATTTTACTTTGTGAAATTCTGTGGAGTTTAACTTTAAAATAAAATGTGTTTGTTGACAAATTTCACCACAAAAATGTAACATTTTCTCAAAGGCATTAAATGATTTGATCTTTACATTATTTCTTTTAAAAGTGCTTACCGTTGCAGTAATCATACATTATTTTTTCATGCCAAGAGGTAAAAATGCAAGGTTGAAATGAGATACCATGTACATTTCTCATAAGCCTACAATAAAGTTTTAGCGGAGTTGTCTCATTTGTTGCCAACATTTTCTCTGGATCATATTTTTCATTAGCTTAAATAACTTTTTTTCAAAAATTGATATTTTAGATATTTTATAGTTTAAAATAAAAAAAACAAAAACTTTTTATAATATTTATAATGTGACCAAACTTCGATTCTAAAGAAAGATAGTTTTTGTCCAAATCTGGAGGTCAGTGCCTTTAATAAACTCCTGGATTACGGCATTATAGTTTACCACTTAAATCAATAGTAAATCATTTTAATTGTAAGTAATATTATTCAAGAACAAGTTGACAAAATGCATAACATTAACATGAGTCAGGTTGCACAAAATATTTTATGTCTTCTTTTACGCCATAGCAACACGTTTGATTTACCTGAATCCTAGAATGTCTACTCTAACAAAATTATCCATAGACTTATACGTGTTTTCAAGCTGAAAAGAGACAACAAATTCTAAACAATAGATGTCATATTTTACCGTTCAAGTCGAACGCCAGCGTTCTAAAAGCAATGCGAATTATAAAGTAAAAAAAATTATTTCTGCATTAACTAAGTGTATAAGAAGGATTTAGTAGATAACAATCGTGGTTTCTGAATGTTTTTATTGACATTTACTTTCATTTGTACTCAAACATGAGTAGGAATCTGCCTAATATAAGATTTCCCCAATATAAATTTGTTGTTCAAGCGTTATTGCAGTCATGGCATATCTACAGGTTTCATAGTGGTTTGTATTACTACGTCTAACATTATCTAAAAACCTCTACCAAATTAAAATTAAAGCAGAGAGATGGTAATGACATAACCAGAGGAGCAACCTTTAAAAACACTTTGTATTCCTTCTAAACTTGACATTGACGATAAAGCAACAGATGCTACAATTGGTATCTATACAGACAGACTAACGACAAGTGCAAGTGAAATCTTATTTAAGGTAACAACATTATGGCCCGAGCAAGTTAGTGCAGTATTTGGAAATCCTTTTGACCATGACCGTGAGGGGAGCATTAGGATAAAATGTACAAACGTCATATTTTATATTACCAGCTTAAAGTTAATTCGTTGGTAACGCTAGGAATGTTACTTTCAAGACAAGAATTTCCCAGTGATCCGTCATGACATTTCCTTTTGATATAAATTGAAAAGTTTTATAACTCGCAATCAGCAGTGTACTTATAGGGGATGAAAATCCCCGAGACGGTAACGTCCGAATATAGTTATTCGTCTTTGTTGTTTGCATATACTGAGGCAATTTTTTTCGATGTTTTCCGGTTCGGTTTATGTACACACCGCAGACTGGTTGTCTGCATGAACATCCGAGCACCTAGAATCAGTTACAGAGATACGTAAACCGCGCCAACATGATTCTTCTACTTATTTTTCGTAATGAACACTGTACATGCGAATGAAAAACACTTTTAAAACGGTAAGGAAGTGTAAAGGCCGTCAAGTTTCTGCGTGGAGTGCAAACAAACAAAAACAAATCCTCAAGCCAGTGCAAGAACGCAGTGGATGACGTAATCGTCACGGCTTCCCGTAAATTTTAGTGGATATATAAAAGATAAATCCACATGCTAGGTGGTGCCTTAATTCATATTATACAATAAGTACCAAGTACGCTGAATTTGATAAAAATCTGAAAGCGAAGTACCCAAACAAGAAGGTGATCGAACATAAAGGCAGGGAGACTTGGGATAGACTGGCAATGTGATTTCTATAGAAATTTTGCGAAAGGTACAGTCGAAATTATATGTGATGATTCATTATTTTTATTAACATCTTTTGTTAATCTAACAAATGTGAGAAGTTATTATCAATACATCGACCTCTTCGAACGTTTATACTCTAAAAGATGCTATTGTGTCTGTTATATTAAGAAATAATGATGAAAATGGTCAAATGTATCTGTATTTAATATTGCCCGTTATATGAATTATGTCCAATACTATAATTCTCTAATCAAGCAAAATATTGTATAATTTTTACTTTGTTCATAGTTTTATTTAGTGCGTAACCAAAAACAACAAGAATTTGGAACAGATATACCAAGGCACCTCGCCTTAGTACATTTCTCACAAAACATACTGCATGCCAGTACAGTATCTTGGCATGACCAAAAATACAAGAGTGCCAGGAAGTCTCAATAAAAGCCCGTCATGTAGGTGTTACAGTAAAACATCTGCGGTATAAGTTTGGTAGACAATAAACCAAAACAATAACATGTCCAATGCTAACAACCAGGTTAAAGGCTTTCAAGAATAAGCTTTTTATGCAGCAACAAAGTGAAGCAAAATTTGTTTATCTAAGTCCACAAAAATCTCCTTACCAGGAAGATTTAGCTTAAAATACACCTAAACTATGAAAGTAACAACTGTCACACTATGTACTCGGATAATCCTAACTCTGTTCATCGACCTTAACTCAGTGCCAACATGGCTGACAGAAAGACGATGTTTGTAGTTTATTTCCTTGTCTTTTTTCATGTTTTTATGTTAGTATGCAATGTTAGTGTAAAACTTTGATAGCCATAATATCCTGTATTGATAACTTGTTTTGTGTTCTAAATATTTCAATCGACAAGTCACGTTATGTTGCTGGAATTCATTAAAATGTCAAAGAAGTCTTCAAAATGAACATGTTTTATGTTTCTAACTGTTTTAAAGTACCAGAAATTAAAATAATAAGACCTTACTTATCAACTGCATTAGTTCAATAAACATCTCTTTGACAATGTTTAATAGTATCAAGGTTTGAAATTAATTTTTTAGAGCTTAAAAACTGTATTGATTATGAGGTGGGTTTAGATTTGCAGATAAGGCCAGAGTTTTTTTATTTTTCGTTTTACGGGAGCGCCGGTCCTAAATATTGCAAAAGTGGAATAAAATTAAAATTCATTTTCCCGAGTTTTATTTTATTTTTTCCGCCGGTCGGTTGTTTAGAGCCCCAAAGAAAATAAAATTAGTGTATTTTCACCTGGACGTAATTTCACAGAAAGGGAGTTTAACGCGTGCAAAATAACGTGTTTTGCCGTACATCTATCGGCATTAACAGGGTGTAAAATTCCACTCGCCAGCTCGCATTGGCGTGTTAAGTCTGAGTAGGACGAGTGGACCTCGCTGTGTACTCGACCGATCGGGCGAGTGTTTTTTTTTTACGTCCTTACTTTATCAAAATTCAGAAATTACATCTACAAAACGTCAACAAACTTTGAGATGGTTCAGTCGCTACCAGGATTGACTGGAATTTACCCGCGAATCGTAAAGATATCAAAACGTCATGCCGGTAATTTTCCATTCCACAAGCACGTGTGACCTATCGTAACACTAATTTACATCGACACGTACACAAAAACCGTGCGTAGTGCATTCATTTTTTAATATTTTCGCTTCAAGTTTTCAACACCTCTTGAGAAATAATACTTTTTGAATTCTATAATGATTTTAATAAGATATCGACAAAAATGTAGGCAAAATTCTATAAAAACGGTCGAATGTTCATACAATCATTTGTAAAAATTCAAACAGCGCGATCTTAGTTACTTATTTCTTTCTAAAAGTAAATAAATGATGAATACTATGGTCTTAAAATTCAGACTTTTGACCAGAAAGTACAAAATACAGAATAAAAAAATCTTAAATAATGAAAAAGCGGCTGCGATTACAATACATGGAGTAAGACGATTTTTGGCTAGTGCGGCAGAATAGGTTACGTGACCTCGTGAACGTAAGTAGAAATGCGATTTTAAAATAAAGCAATGTGATGTCACTGCGGTTTTTAATAAGTTTTAAATGAATCTTTGTACATGTATTTTTTGACCAACAATTTAAAAGTTTTTCTTGTCAAACAATAATGTAAATTCCTTGAGGGCAAATAGGCCACAGAGGTAGGATATCCACTATAGTAACTATCGTTTGAGACATTTACCTTTTATACGGGATATAGCACATTCGCTTTTGATAACAAATTAAAGAAGAAATTTTTTATTGATTTCTATTTCTCAGCAATTTTAAGAACCGATGCGGTACGATCATACAGTAATATGTCGCATGGCGCGAAAACATGACGTAATGCCATGACAATCTCGAGCAAAAGTACCGCTTTGATCTCCGCTTCAGATGTCAAGATACTGACACACTTCTTTTAGCTCTTAGAGGGGGTGTAAATTGATCATGAAAACAAGGTCAACATTACTTAGTTTATCACTGAATAATTACCGATAATCTTTAACGATTTTTTCTCTCTCTTTCTACACGGGTGGATGGACGATGAATATGTCCAATTATTTTAGACACTTTTCAAAATATATATTTTTCGGGAAATAATACTATTGTACATAATACTCCTTTCATAAAAGTGACAGTATTAAAAGTATTAAATTGTCTAAAGATTGTCTTACTCACATTTTGTTTTCAATAGATTCAACTTACAAGTTTGCCATAGAAAGGCAATACAATATCAAAGGTGCTTTGACATTAAATTTTATTCAAAACATTAGTTGTTTGCAGAACAAATAAATGTTTGTAACAGCAGATTTTTTTTACATTTTTATTTCAATGGTGACCCCTCACACTTTACACAGGCTTGGGACTGTCTGGCATAAAGCAGCTGGTAGTGTTGGCAAAATCTCAGACGGATGGTCCATTTCTTTTGTAACTTCAATAGAATTCATAAGTGTATAAAGAATACTAAAGAATACTTTTTATTGGAGACAATATTTTGACAAAAAGTGATGCAACTTCAGTACTTGAACTTAGTGTAGTATAAAAAGGTGCAAATTACAGAAGCAACTTCAGTACTTGATCTAAGTGTATTATAAAAAGGTGCAAATTACAGAGTTAAGTGAGGTAAATTTTCAGATTACTTTTTGCTAGATTATCTTTCGTTTTTCATCACTGAAAAAAAAATCTTGCCCTCTGCACTGTGACTGTTATTCAAAGTTATTAAATACTTTATTTTGCTGATAAAATCCAGTATATTATGAGCTGGCATAAACTGTAAAGTTAGCTCATTAAAGATGATATTGGTGAAAGATACAATAAGTAAATATTATGTATAAAAAGCAGAGGTTACACAGCAGAAGATGCAAGCAAACCAAACCACCAAAACTACTACACTACTAGGCCACTTTATACCAGACGTGTTTAGTCTCTACTTGCTGTCACTGAAATTTACTGTGGCTGTTGTAACAGATAAAATAATTTTTGTCTTCCACTTAAATTAAGTAAAACAAGCTTTCTGAATTTTAAAGACTTGCCAGTGTGAGTTACAGTGCCTGAAGCAGTTTATTCACAAGCATGCATGAAAATTTTATTCAATGTTCATCCTGTATAAATGGCTTTTATAGTCTTAAAACATAACAATACATCACAATATCAAATACTGGACACAAACACAAGTAAACAAAACTTGAAACGAAAGTTCATCAAAATAAAAAAAATCTTAAAAAATTCTATTTTATTTTTATTTTTTTCCGAGATGCTCACTTTCAAGCTTTTTATTTTTATTTTTATTCCCTCCTCCCCCTGCTCATTTTTCAAAAATCTCCCGTAAAACGAAAGATAAAAAAACGCTGGCCTAATTCATGACTGGTATAGGAAACAGTGCTGATAAATACGAACTTAGAATGGATAAACACCTAACCAAACGAAAACGTAGCTATTCATCTGTGCTTAATGTACGAATTATAGATGCTCGAAGTTCTTTGAACCACCCACCCCTGCAGGGATGTTGAATTTCTATGTCCAACTTGTCCAATTTGTGATTGTTTGCCGGCGGACAAGGGCATTTTTCATTCTGTGTGTCCCCGGACATGTAGACTTTTTCAGGTATAAAATGAGAAAACAAAGATATCATTTAGAGTGTGTGTTGCTTCAAGTGTTTGAAGTCGATAAAGATAATTTAATAATTTAATGTATGAAATCCGTGATGTACTTGCTGAGAGTCTCTTGATTTCTTCAGTTTTAGAGAAAACAAACATACATCTGCGTCTTTAAGCATCACTTTCCATGATCTGATTGGTTCTTCGGCTAGGTGGTCTCGCGCACACTTTAACTCGGAGACTATGATAAAAACTCAGAAACGTAAACAACTATTAAACGTAAACAAGTATTTCGACAAGTTTGTTAATAGAATTCCAACTGCTGAGACAATAAGTCACTGTCAAAGGAAATATGGGAGCCAGTAGTCAGCCAAATGAAAATCAAAAGCACACAAAGATCTCAAGTATGACTAAAAACAAGCCGGAACGTTTTAAGAGTCTTTCTCTGAATTCATCTGGCTTTGCACTATTGCGTGGACAGTGTTTCGGGCATGGCATCAAAAGATCCCAAACCCTGCTTACGTGATTTCAGACTTTTATAAACTTTAAAAGGCAAATATTTTTACAGCTTATTTTTTACCGCAGCTACTGTGATATGCTTTTCTTTTCATTGTCCTAAATAAAGAACTCTCCAGTCTATTTGCAGTTTCATGAAAGTTTAATATTACAAATCCGAACGAGTGAAATTTGACTATGGACAAGTGGATTTTTAAGGACAAGTGAAAAATGGGTGGATGCCCTGTCAGTCCTTGCATCAACCCCCTCCCCCCACACACACACACCTTTCTTTCCTACTTACCATCTGAAAAATATCATATTTAATAATTAATCATAAATCTAATCCCATCTAAACAATATCAAATATACCATTAGCAACTCTATAGAATCTCTTACACTGTAAGATATACAAGTAATGAAACAAACGCAATTGTTCTGAAACAGAGAGAGAGAGAGAGAAAGAGAGAGAGAGAGAGAGAGAGAGAGAGAGAGAGAGAGAGATGCCAGGAGGAAGAGAAGGTTGGGGGATACAGAACTTCGAACATCGGTGGTATTATATAATTTCTTATATAATTATATAATAATTTTGACTTTTATATTGAATTGTATTCGAAGGTTTTTCCAGACTTTTGCAAACATTGCTATTTGCATAATACTATAATTATGAAAAAATAATTGACAGTAGTGGGCATACATATAACATCTTGTAGATTTAATGGCAAAGTTTGAAGACAACACCTAAAGTAAAGTAATGTTACAATAATCACACCATGTACATGTACATGTTAACTCATTCATTTCTATAGAATACTAGTCAATTAGGTGTTTATCCTTCCCGCGATTTCGTGTGAGTTAGGATTTTATCCATTCCTCATGTAAACTGAGTTCGGTTTTTATCAACTCGAAGTTAGGTTTTCATCCTTTTTCTCGCTGTCAGTACATTTGAACATGTATTATGTCAACATTTAGTGGGTTAATAACATTGTGCAAACGGGCCTATAAAGCAGTATATGTTTCCTTTTAAACAGCAAAATAGTAGAGGCATCAAAAGCATGTAAGTATTTTTAAAGATTTTTTGTAAAAACGTCCATTAAAAAGTTTGCCTTGTTCGTCGGTATTCCACCTGAAAACACAAGGGTTGATATAATTATTTAACATGATACATTTTGAAATAAATAAACACTTGATCAATGGAGACAGACATAACAACCGAAACATTCCTTTATTCATCGAAATTACACAGAAAACAAAGTAGTATCGGCTTTACATACGCCATATCGGCACTGAGTTAGGGTCGCTGAACAGAGTTAGGATTATTCGGGTACATAGTGCGACTATGTTGTACCACAGAAAAGTGTTTTAGATTTTTCTCTACATTTTTAGCAACAACAAAGGGATGCTAATCTTAAAAAAGGAGAAAAAAATCTAAGTCCGCACAAAAACAATCTTACCAGGTAGCGATAGGTCAGACTGCACTAAAAAATAATTAGATGTAACATGCATGCTGTACTACAGAAAAGTGGGCTCGATTTTCTCCTACGGCCAGTAATTAAAAAGTTACAATATAACCTATCTATAGTAACAACAAAGGGAAGATGTTCTAAATCAGGAACCTGGTTCTTGCGCATTGACATTTGGCCTCATAATGTGACCTTATTCTTATGAAAAGTTATTTCAAGATCGGACACAAAACAGACCCTTTTGATATTTGACCCTTGAGTGTGACCATGACCTTGAAGTTAGCAGTCTGCATGACACGTTGACTCATTATGGTGAACATTATGCTAAGTTGCTTATCATTTTATTGATGGCAGAGTCATGGACCTGGCGCCAAGTGTGACAGACGGACGGACGGACGCAGTCTATCTCTATGTCCACCTTTTTTCTTCAAAAAGGTGGAACTAAATTACAAACACCAGCAACTAAAGTGTTATTTCTGCTAAAGACACATGAACTCTCGTGTAATATGCACAAGAAAATGTGGAATGATTTGTAAAATGATATTATTAAGTTTTAAAATGTATTCTAATGGCTATGTCTAGTACCTTTGATTTAAATTCTGACTTGTATTTTTTATACAGCATCGATGATTTATCCAATAGTTCTCGACTGAACTTTTTGTTGATACTAACAACAAGTGGAACTTTTACTGGCACTGTATCTGAAAAAAAAACGTGTTTAGAATAGATGTACATACGTACCCTATTGGTAGCTGTTTAATAATCAAAATGTAGTTCTTTAGTAAGTAGTTATAGTATCAATTCCTTTATTAATTAAATGTATAAGCATATTCTAGAAAGGCTTAAACGATAGAGAGATTAAAACCTTTAAAGAGGATAAAGAGTAGGGAAACATGTTTACAAAATTTATACTTCACATACATTGTAAATTCAAAACTAGTTGCTGGTAAATAGGTGTGCATCCTCGACTATGAAATCAGCCAAGAAAAAAAAATAATGTGGTATAAAACATTGAATACAATATACAATAACAGTTTCTGAACATGAATGTATAATACCTCAACTCAAGTAAACAAGCTGCTACAGTAACAGAAAGCTCGAAATTATAAAGAAAATACCTAAGCAAGAAAATACTTAAACAATACACATACAAACGTTACTATAACTTATAATATGACAGTAGCTATATGAATTATTTAGTAGTTTATCCGGACTTGATCTGCTACTGTTGTTGTCGCGGGGCTCGTCTTTCTATGTTTACGCATTTTCTCTCATTTTTAAACAAATATGTTAGAAAACGGATTTTTTGACGGCATCACTGCCATTCTGTTAATGACTAATATGGAATACATGGGTAATATTATTAACAAAATACCAAGCACTTTACATGGTACCCTAATTTTCTTACAGTTTAAAGTAACTATGCCACAGAGATGTGTAAAATCGCTTATACGTTGCTTTTATCGTAATTTCTTTTAAAAATTATTAAACGAAATTATCTTTCTTGTTAATGTAGCTTGAAAACATCTTATTTCCAACGTAAGTATAATTTTCGCGTTATTTGGAAAGATTTGAAGATATTTTACAGCTTAAAATACTTATAGCAGTACCCCTCTTCTGACATTTTTATGGAAAGAAAACGTTCTGCATGCTACTATTAATGGATATTGTTGAAATGCAAATAAAAAGCCGAAGCTGTATTCCTTAAATAGACCAGTGTCAACGCTTTTAAATTTTACATTTAAATATATAGGTCCCGAGCTTCGTTTCCATGGCAATATCTATTTAATTCAAGAAACCACAATTTTCTCCTGAAATTTGAACAATTTTTGAGCTTCAATTTAGTATATAAGTAACAAATTTATCAACGGAAACTGAAAAATTGATATAAGAAATCAAACTGCCCAAATTGTATTTGAAAATGGTCGTAATAAATGCTTTCACCTAACTACATATATATTCCCAATAATATCAGTTACCATCCTAAATTTTCTTATATTCCGAATAACATTTCAATATAACTACATAAAAGAAGCAATTTATTGATCATAATTCAGAGCTGAAGACTCATGAAAAATATTCTAGCAAATACTAGTTGTTGGACATGCGCACATACAGATATTAAGGTAACCTACCTCCTTAAAGCGGTGCTAGGGGCATGGACAGTGTTGCATTTTCCATTACTGCTCACGAACAGACTCAGTCAAACCTAGTCTGCAATTTTCACCCTTTGTATTATTCTTGGTACTTCCGAGAGATCCACTTTTCTGATTATTTTTACACTGAAATGCCATCATTGTCTTGAATATTCCTTTAAAAATCCCCTCGTTGATATTATGTGAAACTTGGACGAGATTAAGATATTTTGAACTTTTTTGCAGCCAACAACTACTAGCTAGTAAATAACTTGCGTTCTCAGAAAATTTCTTGGAATTACTACACGATGAATTCCGCTTTTTTTCGCTTTCGATATGCAATAATCATAATCCGGGCAGCATCAGTTTTAACGATATTTTCTTTAAGAGCTGCATTAGGATGTTCGTTATAGAAGTCATTGGTAAGGGAAAGCTTAAAACACATTCAGCATATCGCCAGAGTTACAAAGGTAGAAGGTGTCATCATTATGGAATAATTGAATCCCTACTACAACCAAACTTGGTTAAGGTCCGTCAGTAAGTTCTCTAGAGGTCCTTATTAAGAAAAGCGTCCATATAAATCTGACCCCCCATCTTCTACGTCCAAGCATCTGGATCATCATTTGTATGATTTTGGATTCTTCATTGTACTGCACAATTCTTTGGCGGATTTTCAACAAGTAACTCTAGAGAAGAGTAGTTTCAAGAAAATGAATATTTGTATCTTAGAAGAAACATCTCTGGCGAAAAGTTTCCCTCAAACTAAGTTGCTTGAAGGGAAATTCTTCATGAACATGCAGTGCACGGAGATGGTAGCACTGCGTATCATTAGCAAAGTTTTATTATAATCTCTAAAGAATGCTTCTAAACAAGATTTGTAATTATATACAGGACTCATTTTCCTTTACACACAGGTTGACGAACGGCAGCTGCATTCATCTTGGATTTTCAGACCAGACCAATTTGACATAAGAACACATTCACAAACGCTACAAACAGATCTAGTTTAAAAATATCAAAACTATTTCTATACTATTAGATGATATTTTTATAGTTTTATATAAAAGGCTACTCGGTCATGTTGACATGTCTTCCATATACTAGTTGTTTAATAGTGTATCGGTATATTTCTGTCTTGCTATGGAAACTATTCTATAGTTTAGTAGATGGAACATCGAGTGTACTGCAAGACTGACAGAGATACTTGGCAGTTCTATTCTTTATGCGTAGGGCGAATAAAACATAAGCATTGCATTGTGTGGGTTAAGATTTTGCAACCTGTACCTCACCGACAGCTCATGTAGCTTATTCAATACTGGATATGTTTGCTGTAGAGCTAGAGCCTAACTTCCTAGCTTTCATTCAGCTGTGACATTCTGTATAAACCGTTCAAATTATAGTGTTTGGTATAGCATTCAACAATATACTACCATAATCTGCTTGTGACTTATCAAGGACATACATCAGAGTCGTGTTTGCATCATTAGTAGGGTACCGTCTTGCTTTATTCGCGCATTTAAGCATATCTACATATGCATAGACAAGACCTGTATTTAGACTATCACTTGGCCTCTCTTAGCCCTCTTCGAATTCCTGACGCTTAACATGAACACTTATCATATGTTTTATTTGTATTCAGCCTATTGCACTGATTCCATAAAACATCTAATTCAATCAGTAAAGCACTTCTCCCTTGAGTGGAATTCTTGATTTATGACACAGCTTCTCTTTGCAGCTTAAAGGTATCGGCGTAGAAATGTAAAGGTCCATCACATATGCCTAGTTTACTTTCAGTTAAGTGTAGAATGTCCATTTATTATGATACAGCACAGGAGTCGATAACTCACATTCAATATCTGCTTTTTAAGATATGTAGTATAAGGATGCCAATGCAAGTGCATTTTCTATTACTGCAAAGTTTTAGGCAGGCTGTTAGTGCCCGTTGGCTTCTAAAAGTGGCGATATATTTAGGACCGAATAAGACGTGCGTCTTCAAAGTTATAAACGATTAGTTAAGCAGATAAATCGGCATGCAATTTTGGGTCAAATTAGTAAGAATTTACTGCAATACTTCTTGGACATTTTTGTCCTCTTCTAGTTTTCATTTTAAACTTTAGTAGTTATAAGTTTCAGTAAGTGGTATCAAATAACAGAATAAATATCGAAAAAAACTCATGACAAAATGCTATAAATCAGAAGCGGCAGTAGCGGACAGAAGCTCTCAGAATTAGAGAAAAAAGGATGTACAAGTAAAGCCTACCGCTGTAAACAAAACACATTAATATAAATTCATTAAATAATCATATAATGAAAATTTTATCAAAGGAAATTACTTTAAAAAATCTCACCTAGGCTTAATACTTTAGCAGTTTCAGTGTTAGGCGCAGTGGAGAATACTTGTTCTGAAGTTGAACTGCATATACAAATACCGTCCGGTCCGAGAAACCCTGAAGAATAACCATATGTCGACACAGAAGACCGTTCTAAGTCTGCCCTTCTTTTCCGATCTACTGATCTATCTGAGCTCAATACCGTGCTTGATGTATTGGAATAGGTTATTGTTGACATGTTCGTTGCAGTTGTAGGAGCTGTTGTGCTCGGGTTCGATGAAGTGGAATGAACTTTTGTTCCCGTGTTCCATGTAGTGGTAGGAGTTGTTGTAATAGTGTTCGGTGTAGTAGAAGGAATTGTCATCGTCGAAGTCGATGCAGAGGGAGGAGTTGTTGACTTTGTGGCCGATGTAGAAAAATCAGTTGCTGAGGTTATAATCGGTGCAGTAGAAGTAGCTGTTGTGTTCATGTTCGATATAATGGCTGACATGGCGGTCATTATAATGGAAGAAGCTGTTGACTTTGTGTTCGATGCAGTTGAAGAAGCTGTCGAGGTTGAATTCGATGTAAAAGAAGAAGTTGTTGTCGTTGTGCTCGGTGAAATGGAAGGAATATTTGACGTCGCAGATGATATGCTAGATGTTACGGATCGATCTATTGACGTTCCGGCCGATGCTGTGGAAGAGGCACTTGACATTGTGCTCGGTATATTGGAAGTCAGAGACGTTGCACCCGAGTTTGTGGAATGGTTTGTAGACTTCTTGCTCGATGTTATTAACGGTGTTGTTTGCATCATACTTGTTGCCGAAGACAATGTTGTAGATTCCGTGCTCATTGTGGTGGGAAGTGGTGTTAATGTCTCAGGTGAAAGCGGGGGGAAAGATGTCGAGACTTTTCCTGAAGGTAAGGACGATGAAGTAGGCGATGATAATTGCTTTGTAGTTAATGTTGTTGTACACACACATGTCTTGACCGCATTTGCTTGGACAATTCCAAACAAGCTTAAGTATGTTGATATAAGTATTCCTAGAAAAACACATTGAGAGTATGTTACAAAAATAAAAGGGCAACTTCAATATATATCTATTATTGATACATAAAGAAAACAGGACTCATATAGAGCTGTAACACAGTAACACTAAATGCATTTAGCATGGTATAGAGCTTGTAACAATAGAAAACTACTTGCTCTTATCTTACAAAATTCACAATCAATATAAAACGAATGCCGTTGGTGCGTATTTTTTAAATGGTTTTTCTAATAAGCGATCTTGGTGTCAATAACATTTATTAACAAACGAACTGGTAAATTCACATTGTAATGTTACAGTAGACATTCAACATACAGATTAACGTTTAATTACCATACGACTTACGTTTTCGTTAGCGGAATCTACGAATTTATCTATAATGGTTTTCGAATAAAGATGTAAATAATCAATTGCTCTCCTTCGGACAAGCAGAAACTAAAATGAATATATATTCTGATCTTGAAATATTTCTGAGCGAGAAATGTATATCAAACGTAAGATATTGACCTATACGTATGACCTCCCTGACCTGATGCGAAGACACCGTCCAGCTGGCTTATGGAAGGTCTGTGGCTATACCAAGGTGCTCCCTCGTGATTAAGTTATGCACAGAGGAGAAACAATTCAAATCTCTTTACATATTTGTAAATTATTTTTTATGTCTATGTAGTTACCTCACCTTTTATAGGCAGCGTTGTAAAACTGGGCATCGTTCATTTAATTTTTGCACCTGAAATATATACAAAATAATATGTTTATCTACATCAAAATTAGGTTGAGAGTTATAATATAATAGTTGCTTTTTGCAATGTAAATATGACTCTGATACGCGATTTTTAAGTGTGACTAAATATCACTGAATACTTACCGTCTTTTTCAAGGTTTGGTCATTTTTGATATTATTGACGTATATTCTACTACTGTTTAATCATGTTTCAGTTTTCTTTTATGATACAAAATGTTATATTAAACATAATATAAAATCAACGTAGTAATATTTTCATTCATAGAATAACAAGAGGCATTTTAAGTTAGCAGATCTGGGCCGCTTACCTGACACGTTTGGATGACATGTCACGGAGAACATCAATGACATTTATTTTTAAAATCAGCCATTAATTACTCACATTTTAGAGCGTATCAAAGGTTTTAATGTATGTTGATGACATTTTTTTCGATATATTATCCTACATATTGAATTGATAACAGTGGTGGGTACATTGCTATTCTTTTCGTACAATATCAACTTGTTTTATATAAACAAGTTGTCTCAAGCCAAATATTTCACATTATCAAATTTTAAAGCCGTTCTGCCTTTGCTCATTAATAACTTTTAAAGCAACAATTTGGAAAAAGAAAACAGAAAATTAGAAATACAAACACTTTTCATTTATTAATCTTACGAAAACTATAACACGTTTGGAGCAACCACAAGTTATTACTTGCCTTTAGCAGCTAGTCAGCGAACGTCAAAAACTGATTTGCAGCAAAATTATGTTGCTCCCTTGATTGGCTGCTTAAAACAAGTTTTGAATGTGAACCGAAAGTACTATAAGGTCATCAGTTGACAAACGATGTGGTTACTAGTTACTAAATTATTATCTTCTGTAAGTGATATCATTCCTAGATGGCAGTCATCATCATCATTTGTGCATAAAACATATCATCACCAAGGGAAAAGCAGATAACTTTCAATTACGACTTCTGACAAGTTAAACTAGTAATGAATGTATTTAAATTGAAGTCATCCATACAAGTGTGTATATTTGAATGATGTGGTTTTTCCATAAAATCTCTCTACATTACTAATGATTAAAAAATTATAATAGACATAAAATAAAGTAATAAAGTTATACCTAGACAGCATGAATTATATAACCATATACGCAAATGCAAATGACAAACAGGAAAATAGGATGTTCTTGATTATATGTGATTTCAAAATTTCAAGATTATAGCGCTGCTTGTATGGTAACGTTAAAGTTACCAAAAAAATGGGGACGTCTGACCCCCGGTAGTATTTAGATGGGACCACAGATCACGTTGGTAAGAGCGGCATTTACACTGCTCCAAGGGAAACGTTATTAATCTGCAACGTGCATGACATATCATGCAGTGTGGTATGTGACGGAGACACTTCCTCAAGACTGCTATACTACAATCAGTTCGCACGGATCATTTCTAATCCTTCGTTTGCACACAAGATATTTTCATTCGCATATCAGCCTAACAATCTGGAACGTAAACTATCTGGTTTTGTTCTGCCTTTTTGTATTGGCGACATTAACGGAACCGAATGTGATTTAGATATTTCATAATTTGAAAATTGAAAAACTGCTTAAAAGCTCAATAAAGACTAACCTGAAAATTCGATAAAATTAATAAGATTAGTTTACAAGTCATCAAAAAGCAAGCAAACAAACAAAAAAGTATCTGCTTCGGCTCTATCAAATCTTTCTATGAAAGTAAATGAAAGGATAATTCTGTCGGAATATGCGCCCTTTTTCTTAAAAAGGCAAACATTTTACAACGGACAAAATTCTTTAACTGAGAATCCAGGTTGAAACGGAAATATGTATTAAATGACCATCCTATTTTTTCAAAGTAACCTGCTATTATGTCCAATCAACATATTATCTCGTGAGAGTGGAATGACATATATTGTGAAACAAACGGCGATTGTATTTTCTCAAAGTAACATGTTATCATGTACAGTGTGTATTCTATCCTTACAGAGTGACATACCATTTTGTTAAACGACCATCCTATTTTCTCAAAGTAGCATACTATCTTGTCAGAAGGGCCATGCTATTTTCGCATAGTAACATACTACTATGTCCAGTGTATATTCTATCTTTTCAAAGTGACCTACCTTCCAGTGAACATAATATATTTTCAAGGTTGTTGCCACTCTGAAAAGATATAAAAAGCACTGGACATAGCATGCTACTTTTGGAAAAAAAAAGACGGTCATTTGACAAAATAGTGCATCATCTAGCCAATATAGTACACACAATGGACTTGGTAGCATGTTCATTTGAGAGAATAGATTGTCGTTAAACAAAATAGTACGTCACTTTGACAAGATATTTAGCTTGCAAATAAATTTTAGAAGTACAAACATGTACATTAGACATGATAGCATAGCCACGCAACAAAAACACAGTAATTAAAAAGACGTTACAAGATCTTTAGAAGATACTATTCTAAATAAAGAAGATACCTCGTAATTATCTAACTATGGCCGCTCTGGTATTCCGTACCAAACACTTGAGCAAACTCTGTGATTTGAGTTTAAGTCTCGAAGGCAGGGAAACATGAAAACTATCGCCCATATATTTGTAGCATGTACAACAATGGGTATTTTAAAAGTTAGATATCTCTTGTTTATATTTCAAAATGATTTTAAACTTTACTAAAATATTAATTTTTTGCCGATGTCAACGTCAATTTGTTACGAGTTTAAATTCCCGTTCAATTTAAGATACAGTAGTTTCACTGGTAAATCGTGTGCGCATATTCATATATTAATATACAGTGAAGTTGGATACATATCAAATTATAGGCTGCATGTCTGACCTGTTGTCTTTTCCTAAAACTTCTTTCTTTTTCCTTTTACTAAATCTAAATCACAATCTTGTTTTTAAGATTTAAAACGTATCAATACCCAACGTTTAAGTCATTGCCTTTAAATTGTGTTGTTATAGGAGTGCTTAATATATGGGCATTTCATGGAGATAATTTCAGTCGGGTCAGTATGTTGTCAGTACATACCTTTGGAACAGTACGCATTTCATGAAGAGCTTATCTGAATGTTATTAACAATAATGATATACAAAGCTAGAACAATTTAAACGTATCATATTTTTATCATTTTGGCAGAACATCTTCATATCAAGTCGTGTAAACCAACCCACTATCAAGGTAATTCGTCTGTAAACAAACCTAAGAAAAAAAATCACATGTCCATATTCAAATGGGACCGAACTAAATCATTAATAGTTCCTGCTTTTTAAAAGGCAATTCTTCACCTTGTATCGGTCCTGTAAAACGTCATAGCACAATGACTACATATTGTTGATGTTCAATTGTAGGATGTTAACAAATTGAACCAGGATATTCCATACAAATATTCAATTTATAAGATTCCATTACAAGAACTAAAGATTCTAATAATATTGTATCTTTCTGAAATTAAAGTAAATTGTCAATCACACTTATGAATTTTACCTATCCAAACGTATCTGTAAGAACCAATTAAAAGCATCAAATAAACAATAAGCTTGAGAAAAATTAACGGAAACTGGATTTGCCAACTTTATGATAGTTTCCTTCTATTGGTTCTTTATGCCACACGAAAGAAAAACTCTTTTAAACAGAAGTTTGAAACAGCCTAATTGCAAAAAAAACGGATATTGAATTTTAGATTATATTTAAAGTGTATCTGTAGTCCCCTGTTTACACCGGCCTGGTTTTATTGACAACAATGAATGACAGAATTGATACGTATCAAGAGGTGTAACGAAAGAATGCCCATTACCGAAATGTAAAAATAATATGTTTATGTACATCAAAAAAATTAAAATAATGACAGTGAGACGTCAAAGAAAGAAAGTGCAATATAAAACTGAATTAACAAGTCTTAGAATAAAATCAGGATAAAAACAGGGAGTGTTGATGAGTAGTAGTGGGATGCGTTAACAGCCTGTCTGCAAGGTTCAGGATCAGGCTGATTAACGATCAGGGGTGGCAGTTGGTTCAATAGGGTAACGGTGTATTTTCTACCTGTTCGTATTTACTTCTGAAATACATGTACGAGCCGTATGTTCTGACAAATGTTTTATAGGTATATACTTATACAGGGTTATTATAGCAGAAGCTCGATTCGGCTCGAGTGGATTTTGTCAAATCGGATCTCATGGGACGCGCATGTGCCGTGGATGATCCATCTTTGCAAAGTCCGCTAGATCCAAGAAATAGCTTCTGTTGTAATGACACTTTTATGATATACATCCACCATTCTTTGGTTATTTGAAATGGAATGAAATATTAAATTTTGCTGTTAGAATGAAATGAGCGATGTGCTATCTTAAACTGTGTCAGGTCATGCATATTTAATAAAAGTAATCCGAAAACATACAATGCAATCAGACTGGTCAAATTTACTTGTGAAATGCAACCTAAATTGTTGACAGAATTCATATAGTTAATATTAAAATCAGTAATTAAAACTTACAACTGTTAGCTGATATAGCTATCTAACCAATGCCTGAAATGTTATATTGTAAATTTTTAATGATTTTTTTCTGAATGAAAATATGTTTAAACTTAAATCTGTTATTACCTTAATATTTCTAATACGACGGATTAATGTAACCATGGTAAAATAACTGAATAATTTCACGTCACATATGCGGATTACCAACTACACTATCAAACGAAGATAGTTTTGTTACTTATACGGATTTTTTAATCTATAACTTCTTTATTACAGCAGAAAGAATCTTGTTACATTCGCATTAAATCGCTAAGACATATTATAGTTTATGCAGTATATGTTATTTGCACAAACACTAAGCCTTTAGCTTCTTTTCCCACATCTATATCAAAATGTCCTGAAAATTCTGCATTAACCTTGATAAAGTCACTGTATTGTCACAACCTCTTTACCAACAACATAAATGGACAACTTAATTTTGTTCAGTAACTTTTATATAATTTTTACCTGCTGTTATGACATCGGCTATTATGGCATCTTTTACTTTATCATTCATTACCGATGATATATATAACTTAAAATGAGAATTATCATGATGCCGACATGACTACAAATATAAATGAGATGAATTATCTCCTTTTCTCTCACTGAAAGAATATGTTTAAATATATATATATATATATATAACACGACATAATATACTACTTCATGGTTCTTCCAACAAAGTGTTTTGAAATGTCTCCTTAATAATAAATAGATCGAATGTACTTACCGTCTCTATTTCTAATGATTACTCAAGATTTACTAACACCAAAGACACATTTCCTGAAGTGCCATGCAGGTGAACGCAACTTTAATAGCATGAAATATATTAGAATTTCTTATCAGCGGATTATAAGATCACAAGTAATTGATAAATACCTGCACAGGTTTCGGTATCCTGGGGTATAGCTAAAGGTGGTCCGCAATATATTGTTATAAGTTGATGATAAATTACTTTCAAGTTCTCTTTTCAATGGCATGCAAAAAATAAATAGGAGCTTTTGCATAACAGATTATTTATCACTAGTTGCAAAAAGATACAGTGAATTCAATTATTTTAAAAACTAAATACCAAAGTTTCTTTTTTTAAGCTGTAATACATGAATTCATATATTTAAGGACAAACCGCATTAATATCACTGATTATACATGTAAAAAGGCCGTAACATTGTGAACAACAGATAATTATTAACCCTTCATATTTTAGCGATTAATTGATTTAAAAATGTCCCCTTTATTTGCAAGCCAAATACATGGATACAAATATATGTTTTTTTGAAAAGACGTATTAATACTGATGATAATATATGACATGTGAACGAGACATAGTGAACGATAGCTAAATATTCATATTAGGATCATGGAAGTAAATCAGAAGGTTGGTCACGAATATAAAATGACATGACACCTATTGCTTTTGAGATCAGTAGGTCAAAGGTCACAGTGACCCTGAATAGGTTAACTATTTCCTGGGGATTACTTGAACACGATTGGGCGTAGGATTACAAGACTTGAAATGAAGGTTGATCCTGACCAGCAAATAACTCCTATAGATTTTGAGATAAGGTCAATTTCAAAGTAACCCGAAACTGTTAAACAGTTCCGGTACAATAACTTGAGAGCGCTTTGGCCTAGGTGGTTGATTATGACCAGTATATGACCCCTATTATTATGAGGCCAGTAGGTCAAAGGTCAAGGTCATTATGACGCAGATCAGTAGAACTTTTTGACAAATAATTAGAGAATGATTTGTTCAATATCACATTTGATACAGAGGTCACTTACGACTGGTAAATGGCCCACAATTATTGATTTGAGGTCAGAACGTAAATGTTCAGTTCACAAATTTTAAAACCAAATAATGTCTGTTTTTGTGCAGTTACTGAATGCATAAATGGGGCATTTTGTGTTCAACGAGCTTTTGTTTTCACTTTTATTAGTATCTGCTGAAATGCAACGAAGCACTTATTATAGTATTTTATTTTCGGAACATCTTCTCGTTTCTTCCGGTAAATAAACTTTGATTTGTACCTATATGTCGCGCTGTTGATGCAGTTAACTTCTAGATCATTTCTGAACTTTATTTATAGAGCTATATATAAATAATCGTTCGGAAGACTTTATACAGCTAACACTTATCCGTTACAACACTCCTACACCAGATTACGAAAGCCTTAAACAAATATCCAAGTCTTACAGTCTTCATTTAAATCCTCTTTGAGATTATCATTAACAGGACAAGTATAAAACCGACCGTAACTAAACGACATCGAATCATTATTTTGTTTCTGTTGCCCTGTTATTAGTGCTCCGGATTTGAAAATTGTTTTCCATTCCCTCTCGCGAATTCAAATCACTGTTTGTCATTTTTACTTGTGCTTTCTTTGATTTAAATTTCATGTTCTTTATATTTTCGGAAATGTCCTATTTCAATAAGTTTACCGCCTTCAATATAACTTGTACATGCCCCATTTCTTTCATATTTATCAAATTATATTTAACTGATGATTTTATAAAAAGGGATTTGACAAAAAAAATCCCAGTTTGGGGGTAGTATACGCCGTTTAGAGTGTCTTTATTTTGACCAAATATCGGAGGACTATTTTGGAAATTGTCAACTTTGCAAAAAAACGCGGAATTTGTGACATGGATTAACCCATGCATTGGCAAAACCCCGAATAAAAGAAGCTATAATTTCCATTTTATCATGGTTTAATTCATCTGCGAATACAGAATTCATTACTGATAATGAATGGATTAATCCATTATTCAGTCCAAATGAATTCCATACTTTGAAGAAATATTACACTTTATGTTCATTATAAAACATGGATTAATCCATCATTTCATTTGGACTGTTGATATATGTCATAATCATGGTAATATAAACCTGGTATGATATTATATAAAAAAAACATGGATTAATCCATGCATTTATTTTGCATGTTTTCGAATCATCTACAAATCATTGCTGATATTGATAGAAGAAAATGACGAATTAATGGATCCCTATCTAATGCAGGAAATGTAAGACATGGATTAATCCATCTATATTGGGTACATGTTTGAAAACTAGCACATATAAATGCAAATATTGATAAAAAATATAAAGAATGGATTAATCCATCTCCATTTCATGTAGTAAAGTCAATGCTAAAATTGAAAATGAAAGACATAGATATGTTCCTCCTTCCTTCGCTCATGTTTACATGTTTCTACAAGCAATGTTAATATAGAAATAGACGGATTAATCCATCCCAATATTGTTAGTGAAAAACACATTAGCAGACTATCTCATATGTAGAGTCAAAAGCATGGATTAATCCATCCTTTCTTTCTTGATAAAGATATATTATTTTCTTCAAGTAGTGAAAACCTGTTACACTTTTCCAAAACTTCTACATACGATGCAAATATTGATGAAAAGATGGATTAATCCATCCCTATCATATGCAATGAGAAAACATTGTAAGACCGTCTAAATTATATAAACAAAGACATGGATTAATCCATGCATTCCTAGTGCATGTTTTCAAAACTTGATAATTTTTTTTTTCTTTCATGTAATGAAAACCTCTTCTTCGACATGGATTAATCCATCTTTTCTTCATGCACTTTTCCAAAACTTCTACACGCGATACAAGTATGATAAAAAGATGGATAAATCCATCCCTATTATATATAATGAAAACAAATTGTAAGACCGTCTAAAATATATATGCAAAACATGGATTAATCCATGTATTTTGGTGTGCAAGTTCACAAAACTTGATAAAAGATAAAGTAATCCGTAACAATTTCATATAGTGAAAACCAGTTCGCAGACATGGATTAATCCATCATTTCTTCTTGCACATTTCAAAAACTTCTACATGCGATGCACATATTGATAAAAATATGGATTAATCCACCCCTATTATACATAATGAAAAGAATTGTAAGACCGTCTAAAATATATATGCAAAACATGGATTAATCCATGCATTTTGGTGTGCAAGTTACAAAACTTCATAAAAGATAAAGTAATCCGTAACTATTTCATGTAGTGAAAACCAGTTCGCGTACATGGATTAATCCCTCATTTCTTCTTGTACATTTCAAAAACTTCTACATGCGATGCACATATTGATAAAAAGGTGGATTCATTTTTCATTTAGTGGAAGCAATTCTAAAACAGTCTCGGTCGTAAAATCAAAGACAACGGATTAATCCATCTTTTAACCCACACGTTTTCCAAATTTCTACATACAATGGTAATATTGGTTATTCAATCCATATTTCATGTAGTGGGAAAAAACCAAACAACATTTGCTGACAATCTCAAATGTTAAATCAAACCACCCTTTCTCGTTGCGCGTACCTTACATGATTTCTATGCTACAGCAGAGATTAATCCATCCCTCTATGAAAAGATTGAAAACAGTAAAATAGGTTTTCAAGAAAAAAGGATAGATTATTCTATCAACTCATACATGTTTGGTTGGTTTAAATGGAAAATAATCATAATAGTCCAAAAATATTTTCTCATTTTTTCCCAATTAGAACGAAGGAAATTCGCATTCTTTGTGTCATAAACTCAATGGGCTTTAGAAATTAATCTAGGTTAAAGGCTGATTGGTAAATAAATATTTCATCAGTGATTGAGGTTATACACCCTTCTAATTGCTGCCCCATGGCTGGCTATTTTGGTTTAGATTTTTACACTGCCGTGTGACCAATATCCTATCGTCCGATTTTCAAATTCTTTTAAGCGTTAAAATTGTTTGACGATGGCTCTCATACACAAAGCATTCCTACATGTTTGATAAAATATCAAACTGTAAAACTTTCTGTTTTGTTTCAGCTCGGATTGTTCAGTTTATACAGCTTTTCATACGATAATATATTATTTTCATTTCTGCCTAAATAATCAGCATTTCTTGATGTTTGTTTCTAATTAATAGTAATACACAACATTTCACACATTAAATCCTGCGCCGTTTACGCATCAAATCAATTTAGCATCACTTCTTTCAGATTTTCGTTATTCACAGACATGCAAAAATGTCTTTATAAGATCTATAGACTTCTCTATTTTGCCGTCTGCTATGAAGAGTAGAGTTATGAACGATAAAACCCATGGAAATATTCAGTTTCATGGTCTCCATATTAAAGTGTAATTTAATCTGTTGAGATACGAATATCAGTCTGCCATTCTCGCATACCAGAGGTTTACCATGGTTCCCCGGTAGTTCATCTCTGACTTTTGACGAACTTCTGAATGATAAAAAGGCTGTCTGTCAGTATCTGCTGAATACCCCGGAACGTGTAAATATCCAGGCCAAACTATTGGAAACTTCTCACATAAGCATATTTCCATCGTGTGTCAACCTGAAATAATGTACACGCGTTAAAATCTATAATAACGGACTCCGTGATCTTACAGTTCACAGATACCGAGATTGACAAAGGCTATAAAATGATCAGGTGTGAAAATTATTATGAATAAAATCTGGTATGGGGAGGGATGACATAGTTTTAGTATCATTACGCACCATACCCATTCCATCGCGAAAAAAGAAAATAGATATCATTAAATTTTCCTACTGTAGTTTGATACAAACTATCTAAAATGTTTCTATCTAGATAGTGTTAGTAACTTCATTTGCGTTTTATGGTTATAATTCATTAAACTGTAAATAACATTCCGTATTAAATGCAATGTGTTCATACTCCTGTCACACATAGCCGGGCCAGTCCTTTCCACAATTTAAGAATTGTCTTCAAACTGAGACAAAAAAGATTTTTCAAGAAAGATTTTGCCATTATAACTGTTTACGTTAAAGTACATAAAATGCAGTGATGTGATCTGCTGTTACTACTCCTACAAAAAATGTAGTTTTACTTCACCAAAATAACTAAACAAACAAATAAATCAATTAATTACACTTCTCATTCTGCTTCTATCAAAATGTCACAAATACATCCGCAATGTAATCTTAACCAAACCTAGCCCAGCTCCGTAGCGATACCTTGTCAAAATTAGTGTCCCATAACCTGTCTGCCGTTATTGCCCTTAATTAGTGTTCCATAACCTGTCTGCAATGTTAGGACTTATTTAAGGGTATAAAATAGTAAAAAAGTTGTATCTTCTATATAAAATTAGCAATCTTCTGCGAGCTGTAAAATATACCCAGATCCATTTTAGAAAAGGATCACTAGCCTTATGTTCCTAAATGACCTATAAACCACAAAAGAACACCAAGAAAAGTAGATACTGTGTATGTTCTAATGTCAGAGATTTAATGCCTGGCATGTCTACACCATGGACTATCTTCCAAACTGACAAAGTTCTAAATTGTGGGTAAGAATACATGTGTAAATATGTTTATTTACATTTCTTTAAAAGCTAAAAGCAAAAAAAAATCTCCTTGAAATGCTACCAAAACGTCGGGTATAGGTCAATAATGAAATAAAAAAAAAGACCTGTCTTATATAAAACATGAAAATGCCACTTTTACTGGGGAAAAATGGAGGATTATTTCTTTCCGCCATTATCTGGCTGCTTGATTACCTATATTTAGGACTACTGTACTTTAAAATGCAAAATAATTCTCTCATGTACATTTTGATGAAATATGTGACAGTGACATGACAGGTTTATTTTTTATTTCAAAAAATAATTTTATACTTTCCTTATTCTCTGTGACTGTACAAGTTCCGATCGATATTTTTCTAACTTAATGTTTTAATTTTGTCCAAATGTGTGAAAATGATGTGTTTGCTAAGATAAAGATTTTGATTTTCAGTCTCGCGGTAGGTATAATATTCTTGCAAGGACTTTTTTTTTAATCTAAAACGATTTTTATTTGATGTTTCTTTCTTCGTGTTTTATAGACAAGTAAAATAATCGTCATAACCGTCTAATTTTTTTTGTGTTAAATTTTTTTACAGGCATCCAGTATTCAAGTCCGTTAACTTTTCGCATCAATTAAAAAGCTTTACTTAATTTTTAAGAAACTACTTGTGAAATATTTAACTGTAGCTGCTAACATTTCATAGCTAAAAACTTAAGCTATAGCTTTTATGACATGATCAAGTGTATTATTAGTCTCCCTTGGATTTACAACCCGAGAGCACGAGCATGGAGGTAGTATCTCCACCTCCTTGCCTGGAGGTATATGTTCACTGTGACAACACTTATGATATCGTTTGATAACGAGCAAAATGTACATACATTCAAACTTTTCTATTATTTCGATTTTAAAAACATTTTAAAATGATCGCAATGAACGGCATGTCCCTGTGGCCTTCTGGCCTTCGCTAAAACGACAATCTTTGGATCTATTACATGGTACTATGAAAACACATGTTTATTTCAGGCCATTGTGAAAACACATATTTATGTTTGATTTATTTCAGATCATTATGAAAACACGTATTTATTTTTTATGTTTTTAAAAACATGTTAAAGTATAGATTACCCGCCGAGTACGAGGTCTTTCTGCATGTGACACCATGAGCGCGGAGCGCCTAAGGTGTTTAATGAAGCTTGTCGGCAGGTCTTTCTTACACTTAAAGGCCGTCGATGTCCGGTTAACTCTGCGCCCTCGTGAAATTATAACTTTTTGTTAGTTTTGGGTTTAACGTCATTTTTCAACAGTATTTCAGTTATGTAACGGAGGGCAGTTAGCCTTATCAGTGTACCAGTAAAAACTTGTTCTCAGCATTAACTGTCAATTTTCACATATTAATCTGAGTGGGAGGACGAATGATTTCAGACACAATGTCTTCTATCGAATCGTCACGGCGAACATACGCACCGTCCAGGGATCCAACTCACGACTCATGATCCGTAGATCTGAGCTCCCCCTACTGAGCTAAGCGGTCGGACTGTGAAACTGTTACGCCAGACGTACAACCGTCTATCTTGTATAAATAGCGTTAAAACACGGTTTTGCTATAAGCTATTCCTTAATAAAAATTCCTTTCGTCCGTATTGAAAAAAAATTACCATGTGCATGTTTGTGTTTGTGTTTGTATGTGTGTGTTGGGAGGGGGAGGGGCGGCAAGCATACATTTCATGTCCTAAAATTGATATATCTGGTTTGCTTCGCTCGCAAATTTACAATCGCTGAAATGTAGGGACCGGACGACAGTCTCAACTTCATCTTATGAACCGCAACATGAGAAAACCAACATGTTGGCTTTCCGACTAGTATGGATCCAGACAGCTTGCGCATCCACGCATTCTGGTCAGGATCCACGTTGAACGCTTTCAAAGCATATTGCAATTAGAGAAACCGTTAGCGAACAGCATGGAGCCTGACCAGACTGCGAGGATGCACAGACTGGTCTGGATCCATGCTGGTCGCAAAGTAAAAGTGTTGGTTTTCTCATGGCGCAGCTCATATTGCTTTTATGCCTCAAATAGTCACGCCCAGATTAAAATGAGATTGCACTATTTCAATTACACATCAGAAACAATTGTCCGAGGGAGCATATTCACGGATCACGGGTCCCCTAGAAACTCCGCGCTAATCTTGGATTCGTCCCTGTATATAATGCACATTTTACTGTGTATCACAAGTGCACTCTTTCGGAATCATGTAATTTTGAAAGAAAAATACATTGCAGTAACAGCCGACTGATGAGTAAAGAAGATAAAGCTCCAAATTGGAAGGCGCACTAGTACTTAATAAAATCTAAAAGTATCCAAATCTCATAGATTAACCTAAATGAAATTTAAGATATTATGCAGAGTAACATTCAGCTTCGGTATTTCATCCTGGAACCAATTTAATATACATTATTCTGTACTGGAGTTGCCAATCATTCGAAATAATTATGTAATATTGTATACATGCCTAATCAGTGGTAGTTAAAATGAAAGGAATTATTATAGTTTGACAGTTTTTTTTTGTTGTTGTTGTTCTTTACAAGATCGGAATTACAGACCTACTCGAATAATTTACTAACAGACGACCTCTATTTTCAGAATAATTTGTGATGCACGTGCGCATGTCTCTAAGTGCACGTGAACAGGTCTGGCTAGTGTAATAGAATACCGGTGCACATATAGACCTTCCCGCGAGATATATATTGTTCATGCAAGTCTTTCCGAAATATATAGACCCTAGGTAAACAAAGGAGTGGGTGTGTAAATTTATTTCGTAGTGACAGATATAACTTCGAAACAATATTACGTATACATCAAAACTGCTTACACTTAAGTCTTGAAATAGCGTTATTTTGACAGTATAATATGACGCTTAGATTACCCAATTTCTTAAGATGAATATCTAAAATTATTAAAACTTCATTAATGCATTTTTTGAGATTACAGTTTTGAACGAATGAATTAATTAATGTCTGTGTCGCCCAATTCATTCGTAAAGAAATTTGCTTATACGAAATGAAACTTTTTATCGGTACTGTAGCTGCTTTTTTTTTTCCTTGTAACTTTTTTTTCTCGTTTAATTCCAATGGCATTCATGAAAAGCTTTTGCACGATAAAATTTTTTCTTCGACTTTATTTCAAACCCTTGTAACATCAATGTTTGATGTCGATTACTAATGAAATGATATTTAAATGAATTTTGATTGATTGATGGAATGAATGAATGAATGAATGAATTGTTTCCGGCTATATTCTGGATTTTTCATATCGATATTTCAAAATGTAGTCAGTTGAAATGTTCTTCATTCACTTTTATTTCGTTATACAGCAATTCATAAGATCTACATTTTCATTTGAATACGAAGAAACTCGTGTTTCGGATGCACAAAAATAAATTTAATGATGTGTTCTTAAAAAAAAAAGAATTAAACGCACTATTCATATTTTTTTTTAATTCAGTTAATTAAAATTAAAAGATAATTATAAATCAAATATGTACTTACCCTATTGTCCAAGTCTTCCACTGAAGAATTAATGACAGAGTATATTCTCGAGTGCGGTCACTTCGACAGGATGTTATCGCCTCGGGCTAGATAAACACACAATGCGTGTCCCCGCTGATTGGACGATTCAATTAGCGGCGCAGGGTACTTTGCCTTTTATAATTAGTGTGTATGAATTTAATGTAAATTAATGTTGAAACTGTTGAGATGGATTAATCAGTTTAATGAACAGAACAGAACATAGTTTATTCAACTTGTACACATATACAGGTACCTCGTTGTAAAAAACATTCATACAATATTCATAATGTACATGGTCATTTCAAAATATATGTTATATCGATAAGTCTTTACAAACAATATTTTTTCTATTACACATACGATCTTACATTATATCAGTACTTGTTTAAATAGTTAATGTCTCTTGTTGTCACAGGCACAGTGGAAAGAAAAATAATCAATTTGCAAACTAAAAATAAAATAATTAGGATTTGGAGAATGAACTTTAAGGTCAAAAATTTAATAGAGCGTATTTTCTCGTTTTAAGAGCTATTTTACTGACTCATGTAATTATAAAACACATACACACGCAAACATACTATATATAATAAGCTTCAGGATTCAATAATTCATTTCTTTTCTTATTAGCTTGAAGAATGTATTTAGCGAGATTTCTAATAACAACTTTATTTTCTGACTTGAGTAACTGAATGAATTTGTGCATACTGGGACGTCTATAAAAATACGATTTTATGAATTGGTGTCGTAACTGCTCATATACTTTACATTTAATGACAAAGTGATATCGTCTTCTATGTCACGCGACTCACATAGCTGACAGATTCGTTCGACCCTTTCGATACGATTTCTACCGTGCCTACCTGTTTCAATTCGCAAGTTATGGGCTGAAACACGCAATTTAGCTAGTGCCTGACGTAAGGTTTTTGTATTAAGAACGTGAAGATAGTCACTTGGGACAAAGTCGTCTTTTACATAAAAATATAAGTTGTTAAGAACATTGTTACTTTGTAAATCTGCCCGCCATTGTTGGACGTAACAGTCTATAAGCCTTTGTTTAAAAATGGGCAAGAATGTCTTGGAATCGACACTGTCCTGATAATTCCAGACGTCAAGAAAGCCATACTGACATAGCAAGTGCTTAACTTTACTGGCCCAGTTAGCTTTACCATTTAAGCATTTGTTAAACGAATCATTATAAATGTATTTTAGTAGTATGTTATTGGACGATAGAAGTTGTAACCAGTATTTGATAATTTGAAAATGTCTCGAGATAAATAACGGATACCGTGCCAATTCGCCGTATACGGCCGCATTACTTGTGCTTTGTCTGACTCCCAAAATTGCCTTACAATATTTTAAGTGCACGCGTTCTATTTCTTTGGACTTAGAGAATCCCAAATTGGACAGGCGTATTGAAGAATTGAACCAACGAACGAATCAAATAGTTGTAGAGATATAGGTGGGCTTAATTCAACTTACTTAAATTGCACAACAATGTATTTGTTGCTTTTAGTGCCTTTCCTACTACATACTGGTTATGTAATACAAATGAACCAGTGTAATTGAATACCACGCCCAAATAATTAAAGTCATTTACTACTTCCAAAAGATGACCATTAAAATACCAACATTCATTGCGTTTAACTGGACCCCTTTTTCGAAACACTACCACTTTCGTTTTTTCTTATTGACCTGTAAACTCCAGTATTCACAATATTCGCATAACCTATTTAAGCTATTTTGTAAATCCTGCACAGAATTTCCAACAATAACCATATCGTCAGCAAACAGTAAGATGATCACACATATATCATATAAAGTCAGTCCTGATGTATTTGTATCTTGTAAAAATAGTTCTAAGTCTTCTAAGAAAAGGGCGAATAATGCTGGTGAATTATTAAGACCTTGTCTTAAGCCAATGGATATTTCGAAGAAATCTGAGCACTGGTTACAACTTTTAACACAAGATTTTACCACTGCGTACATAGCCTTAAACATTTTTAGTATTTTACCATCGAAACCCATACCATAAAGTTTGAACCACAGGGCATTACGGTAGACCGAGTCGAATGCCTTTTGCAGATCGATAAAGGCGCAAGGCAATCTTAAATTCTGTGTTAAAGCATGTTCAATTAAACTTTGTAATACAAATATTGCATCGACTGTACTACGACCCTTTCGGAAACCGAACTGGGAGTCCGAAATAACATTGTTTTCCTCGAACCATTTTTCTACTCGCAATGTAAGTATGCTGGTAAAAAGTTTACCAAGATTGCTGAGTAAAGTGATTCCACGATAATTATTTGGTATATTTTTATCCCCTTTCTTATGGATAGGCACTATAAAACCTTGTGTCCAGATTTCCGGGAAATAACCAGAATTAAAAACTTTGTTAAATAAGTCAGTAATATGACTTCCAAGAATATCGATAGTTTCAATAAAAAACTCGTTAAGTAAATTATCACTTGGGCACGAAGATTTGTTTCGTTTCAGTTTTTTAACTGCGAGGTAACTTCTTGTAGATTAATAGGCGCATTTAGTTCATCAAATGTAGGATTATTCACATTAAAATCGCTGTTCTCATTAAAATACTCGGCATCATCAACTACCGTTGTCCTAATTTCGCTAAATAGTTCTGAGAAATAAGATTTGAACTCTCTACTGGGATATTGTGATCGGATTTATTAGTTTTTGATTTAAAATGCTTCCAAAAATCTCGAGGCTTTTTATTCTTCAATTTTGCTAGTTCAAGTGATTGCTTAATTTATATGCCCGCTTCTTTTTGCGAACAGTAAATTTAAAGCGCTTTCTTAAGTTACACAACTGTACCCTGTTATACTCAGACTTGCTACTATTGAAAACCCTTAACGCATTCTTATATTCAGACTTTACCGTAACGCATTCCGCATCGAACCAACCGTCGTTGTCGTAAAAAGTACGCCTCGATTTGGAGCCGTTTTGTTTGAACTCATTCTTAAATAACGGTTCTGCCGTTTGAAGTATTACACGAGAAAATGCATTAACCATAGAATCAATTTCTAAGGTTTCATTTAAAATTATATTATTAAATTCCTGTAGTCTACCGATAATATTACTTCTAAATTTTTCTTTATTGTCGGCATTCCACTTATAATAACTATGCGTGTCTGAAAACTGTAACCCTTCATTTTCGCGCCACGGCTCAAATCCATCGATACAAAACGATAAGGCGGCATGGTCGCTAAACATATTAAATGGTAATACCTGAAAAGAATTTATAGCATAAAAATCTGTCTCTTTCAACAAAAGGTAATCAATCACGCTACTTGAATTACGGTTAAAAAATGTATATGCACCAATATTATAATCATGGCCTAAACGGCGTTGGCGATTCGTAATCCCGTGGCTTTACAGAGTTCTAATAATTTAACTCCACGGTTATTGCACGTACTGTCGAGTGAGGTTCTGGGGAGGTTCTGGTCAGGTGTATAATTTAAATCATCAGTAAAATTTATCACTGAGTCACAAAGAATGTAATCAGGCCTAATTCCCACTCGACAGTTCCAGTCACCTGCTATCATAGTACAACCAATTTTATCAAAATAGTTAATATCTTGCATGAGTAAATCGAACAAATTTGCATCAACAATATGTGAAGCCGGTGATTCGTCCGACCATAGGTACAAACCACACAGGTATACATCTTTATCAAAGTTAAAAAATTGAGCATTTAACTTGAGCCAAATTATCGTGTCAAAGTGATTTTTAACAACAGATACACCATTTTTTAGCGAATTTCTCAAAATATTGTAATTCCTCCGCTATTTCTCCTAGCTTTCTTATGCCTAAATTTCCTGTAAAAATTAAAAGTAGTAAATCCATCAATATCAATAGAAGAGTTTTTATCTGTCCATGACTCACCCAGAATAATAATGTCATTGCTTGTTATGAAAGAAACAAATTCTTGGTCAGATATTTTGCTGTCAGTTAAACCGTTACAATTCCGAACTAAGATTTTTGGTCCATTCTCCGACCGGTCCTAGTTACACTTTACCGGTTTACCTTCGATGTACAGGGTGTCATATACCAGCCAGGCTCTCTTGTTGTCCTTGATAGCTTCCTTTAGCTGTGGCATCAATTTCCGGCGTCGAGCAGCAATTTCCGGCGGGAATTGCTCATGAAGGAAAAACCCGTTTCTTTTAAGAGATGTTTTTGCCGGCGAACAAGCTCTCTGTCTGAGAAAAATGTAAATTTCACAACGAAGTTACGTTTCCGCTGGGATCCGTCGGAACTCGGAACCCCCATCCGATGAATTCGCTCTAGCTTCATCGAGTCTACAATGTTTTGTGCTAGTTTAAGATCTTTAACTAAAAACTTGCGAAACTTATCTTCCAAATTTTCACCAGATTCTTCAGGGAAACCTCCAAATACAAGATTGTTTCGCATGCTTTGCGACTCTAAGTATGTAACTTTGTCTTTCAAATTTAAATTTTCTCTTTCAAGCTCGTCAATACGTGATTGGTATTCAGCTGATATGAACTCAAACCTGTTTACTCTTAATGCCTAGGTAACATTTGATTAAAAGTATGTTAACATGTTAATGATCTTGAACAATATCAGTACCACGGAAACAAAATGCCACGGAAACAAAATAATCTTGGAACAATGTATACATAAAACATCAAAGGATATGAATTCAAATTTCACTGAATGATTTTATAAGTAAATGCTGAATGACTGCTGTTACGTAATAATCAAAATACTATATCATCGAGACGGTAGCAGACGATATTTTATCAACTGAATGAAGGACAGCGTGTTTGTTCGAATCTTTGGATGTTGACATATTATCATAATTATTTTGCATTGTATGCAAGAGTGTTGTAAAAGTGCAAACAACAGAGTGGATTAAAATATGCATTTGATTTTAACAATAGGGATGGGTTAAATCGGATATTTACATTAAGTAGCAAAAAAGTTCGGACACGCGCAAGAAGAAATGATGGATTTATTCAAGTCTTTGAAATATTTGTATTATACATCTATTTCCGTCAGTATCAGCGTTCATTTAACTTGTACAAGTTTGAAAGAATGTAAAACGTTTGGTCTTTGACATGGCCGGAGGATATATTTTTACAACATGTCTGCGATTGGGATGGATTAAAAATTATTTTCCATCTGTATAGCGCTCTCTCATATGTAAGGATCTGTGAATGTAAAGAAAATGATATATTATTATATAAATCCTTCCTAATTGCTTGTAATGAAAAATCTATCAATGAATATCAAAGTTGAATGCAGAATTGTTTGAAAAGTGCAAGAAAGGATGGGTGGCACGAAATCATTGATTTTGAATTTCTGATGGTCCGTGAATGTTTTTTTTTTATTTTAATTTTGGAAATGCGCAAAAAGAAATTATTCCACGTCTTTGGCTTCCATTTGAAATAGTCCACGAATGTGTTTTACTACAGAAAATCCATCTTTTTCTATCAATATTTGAGGGTCTGGGCTCCAGATTTTGGCTAAAATGATCTTTAAAAAAAATGAAACCTGGCCATTTAATCAACATTAGAACATGCAGTTTTAGCCGGGAGTCGAATCCGGATTGCCTCGGCAAAAAAAAAAATTCTACCATCTTGACCAATACAGCATGGGGGAATTTGTAGAGGCCTAGATCCACTACTATATATGTGTCCCCCCAATCTAATTACCAACTCCCATCTTATCTGTTGCTTATCAGCGATTATGTAACAGTAGCTGATTAGAGGGCAATTAGCACAGAAGGGGTGCCAGCTAAACCGTGAAGACGTGTGTAGTAGAGTTGAAAGAAATTGATTTTCTTTCGGTGAATGTTGATTTTTATCATTATTATTATATTATTATTATTATTGCTGTTGTTGTTGTTGTTGAAAATCTACGGTTTTCGATCTGAGACAAATGTTACTCACAATATTCTGCAAGCATTAAAACAAAAATTTTAGATGAGTAAATGTTACATTTTTATAAGATATCAAGTTTGAATTAGTGCACATCTCCAGACAGAACTCGAAAAAATTAAAAAATAGATTTTTTCCCTAAAAAACATTAATGAAATTTGTAACATATTTTTTTATTATTTTATTATGATGTTTAATCAACAAATACTTTTCTTTTCAAAAAAATGCACAAATATGTATTACGTGTTTATAAAATAAAATTCACTGTTTCCCCTTCTTACTAATTGATACAATACATTTGCAAGGTAGACTGACTTGACCCTAGTTTATTAGAACAGTCATCAGCCCCCAACTGTACCAATGAAGATAGAAATCACTTGGCCCACTACCAAGATCTAGGCCTTTAACGCCGGGCCGTTTAAATAAATATTTATACACATGTAATTAAGGCAGATTTTGAAATGCATGCTTAAGATTCTTTTGGTTTTAATATTTGTTGAAATTATTTGGAAATTATTTGAACTGAATGTACAATGTAGAAAGTTTGGAGATTATTTACCAGACGGGGAATTTCGGTATTTTTATCGCTGCTGGAAAAGTCCATCTTACACCTTGGGTGACTCTCGTGCTGTAAATGACGTACTGCGAATTACATATATCGGTTACCGTGGCCAAGTTGTAAAGGCGTCCGCATCGGGATCGGGAGGTCGAAGGTTCGAGCCCCATGGGGAGCGCTCGTCCGGGGAATGTTTGTAATGGGACTCGGTCCGAAAAGGCCGGTTCGTCAGCCGCGAGCTAGTTAAATGGTTACCGACTTTTATCCGCCTGGCGCCTGGCATAGTAGTAGGATTTTGGAGGCAATTGGTACGCACAATAAAGGTGTCTCATAAGCCAAATTGGCTAGCCCTTTAATAGCCAAGACCTTTACCTTTACCTTTTTATATGTAGAAGATTTATGTAGTAATTATATTATATTTATGGACGTTGGTTTCCCGTATTTTATTTAAATACGCTGCTATAAGAAAAAGTTCTAAAAAGAAAGCCGTTCGATAGATTTTATTATTTTATTCTTATTATTTCTAAAAATGGTATCTGCAAGAAAGAGATTATATCACTGGTTTTAGGTGCAGATATCCGGCCCTCGGGTATATAAACGCGGTAACTCGGTAGAGCCTCGGCCGGAAATTCCCATCTGCACCAACAACCAGTGAAAGAATCACATAATCCATGTCTTTGTTTTATTTTTATTTGGTAAGATCAGCGAATGTTTTTGTTTTTTTTTTGTACTGAAAGAAATGCAGATAGATTAATCCATCTTTGATTAATCAATGTCTTTGATTTTTTTTTTTTCATTTTTATTTTGATATGGTCAGCCAATGTTTTTGTACTATAAGTAAATCATAAATGCAGACTGATTAATCTTTTTTCTTTGTTTTTCAATCAATATCAACATTGAGTGTAAAAACTTGGGAAAACATGGATTAATCCGTGTCTTTGATTTTATAATAATGTGATCCGCGAATGTGCTTTTATTTAAGAAATAACTTATAGCAAAAGAGTGTTTAACACTATTAATGCAGGATGGGCGTTTATACGTCAGGCGTAATGATTTTTTACGACGTATCATCGCCCGAATGTATAAACAGTGTTAAAACTACGTTTTGTTATAAATTATTTTGATTCTAATATGCTCTTAATCTAAAACAGTAGATACAATATAGTAGCGCGTTTTCTTGGTCGCAACCTAAACGTTGAAGTTACCGCACGTTAACATGACGTCATTGTAGCGTAAGAGTGTTTCAACAGGAAAAGTATATTAGAATTCAATATAAAAAAAAGAGATGGATTATTTCATAATTTTCTATATTAATACACTGAATGTAAAAAGGTTTGGTAACTTGGAAGTAGAAAAGATGGATTAATCCAGGTCTTTTATGATTTTACATAAATTCGAAACGTTTCATACGGTTTGCTTATCTGTTTTTCAATACATGCAACTGGGATGGATTAATCCATCTTTTTCTATCGATATCAACAATGTATGTAGCAATTTTAAAAACATGATAGAAAAAAGATGAATTAATCTTTGTGTTTGATTTTACTTGTGAGACGTTTCACAAACATAAAATTGGAATGGATTAATCCATCTTTTTCTGTCAATATTAGCATTTGCTTTTACAAGTTGAAATGGACTGATCAGTATATGCCTTTTACTTAACATTTTAGTCGGTCTTACAATATCTTTCCACTAAACAAAATAGAGATGGATTAATCCATCCTTTTCTATAATCAATGTTAGCACTGCTTAGTAGAAGTATTGATTTTCTTATAATAAAATGAACGCATGGATTAATCCATGTTTTTAGTTTAACATTTTAGATAAACCGACATTGCATATTTCACAGTCAGTAAACAGTCCAAATGAAAGGATGGATTAATCCATGTTTTATGTTAAATATGAAGTGGACTGATAATGTATTTGTTCAAACTAAAATAAGTCGGAACAATATTTTTTTCACCAAATAAATTAGGGATGGAGTAATCCATCTTTTTATAATTAATGTTAGCCCTGTTAAGTAGAAATATTGGTTTCCTTAAAGACTGAATGCATGGATTAATCCATGTTATTATTTTACATTTTAGATTAACTGACAGTGTGTATTTGACAGTCGGTAATGACATTGTAATAACAGTCCAAGATGAAAGGATGGATTAATCCATGTTTTATATTACACATGAAGTGGATTGATCATGTATTTGTTCAAACTTAAATGAAATAGAGTTGGAACAATATTTTTCCACAAAAATAAAATATGGATGGATTAATCCATCTTTTTCTATAATTAATGCTAGCACTGTTCGGTAGAAGTATTGATTTTCTTATAAAATCAATGAATGGATTAATCCATGTTTTTGGTTTTACATTTTAGATCACAGTCAGTAATGACATTGTAATAACAATCCAAGATGAAAGGATGGATTAATCCATGTTTTATATTACACTTGAAGTGGACTGATCATGTATTTGATCAAACTAAAATGAGATAAAGTTGGAACAATTCTTGATTTCAGTCAATTGCGTTGCTTATTAGAGTTCTGCTGATTGTATGATGGATTAATCCATGCTTAAGATTGTATTGGTTTCTATATTTTGTAGAAATTATTTGGAAATGACTGGGACTGAATGATGGATTTATCCATGCACTGTTACCTGAAGATCTATGATAAATATTGGAGTTTTATTATAAAGGCATTATCAGCAATGGATGTTATATTTGCAGATGGATTAATCCATGTATATATAATGCACTTGGAATAAAATTGAAATAATAGCTTACGTATTTTATTCGTTTGTTTGTCAATGCATGGATTAATCCATGTCATAATCTTAGCATTTATTTACAAATTCGACCATTTCCTAAATAGTCCTCCGTTATTTAGTCAAAATAAGGACACCCCAAATGGCGTATACTACCCCTAAACAGGGATTTTTTTGTCAAATCCCTTTTTATAAAATCATCAGTTATTTTAAGAAGACTTGAGACATGTTTTGTGTTTGTATCGATGTGTTTGTTTTGTTTCTTAACTAATAGGGTTCGATGATAGATGGACTATCAGTAGATGAATATAAACGAGTGTATCTATACACATGTTTACTTAAAGTATTCTAGTATTTTGATATGATATTGCAAGTGAAGTGTGCAAAACTTAAATAACAAACATTTTTAAAGATGAAAACAAACTCAGTTATCTGTCAAGTTACAAAACATTTAATTCTTGTTCAAATACGAATGAAAGCATATAATCGCACCTTTTGCTTTCTATCACTTTTTAATACTGAAATGTTCATCTTGTTTCGGTGTTAGTTGTTCCGAGTACTGAAGGTGGTGTAACACGCTCGACAAAAAACGAAATCCCGAAAAGGTTCATAATTTTCTATTCTATTCAGAAAGTATCCAAACATTTGCTTTTGAGAAAGGGGTTTTCAATGCTTAAGTAAATATAACTAAACTTTTATATACATTAATGAAATAGATATCGCAAATAAAACATGTCTTGCTTCAAGTGCGCGTTTGGCAAATACTTGTTAAATATCAATACTGCATTCTTGCTTTTAGTTTTCATTCAAAAGAGAGTCATCACTGAGAAAATACTACATTTCTATATTAAAATAAGCCTGTTCTTTTTTCTTTTACAGGGGAATATGCGTTTGAGTGCGATTTACTTCTGTATCATTAACGTAGACGTATCCTTTTAATATTCGGCAATAAATTGAATAATCACCCAACTATTGATTGGCGGTACAGACAAAATGTCCCGATTTGAACCAGGTAATGATATATCACAGGGTACATATGTAAATATGTAATTATTTGATCTCTAGTACTGTGCTTAGAAACAATAATAAAATGCCTTATCCATCATTAGTATGTTTGAGCAAGGCTTGTATTGAATGATTTACCTAAACGACTAAAAGTTTTATTACATTAATACGCAGTTCCCTGCTATAAATATATCACCGTTTCATGAGTTTCGAAAAAAGAGTTTGTTTTTTTCACTTTTGTCTGTTCTATTGTATTCATTTAGTATTTTAAAGGGGGATAAGAAATTAGCCGTTTCGCATAAGGGCATACGATGAATTTGAAGACATATGTTAACTTCTATTCTATGAGCAAGAAACAGTATATGAACTAGGGTTAAAATGTCTTTTATAAAATTCAAAAATCATGTGTCTTTGAGAGTGTTGTTTTCCCGTTTCCACATTTATCTTTATCAGAAATACTTGACTTAAACTCAAGACTTACACTGTGGCTATAAGAATATGTAGAAAGGTTCGATTTTGGCACAAGGGGATAAACTTCCGCAATGGAAAATATACTTAATATTTGCACAGACCGGGCGGAAGACAGAAGGCCAAACAGACAATAGCAGTCAGAATAATATCAAAAAATTCTTACAATATTAAAACAGGTATTTAATAAATGAAAACAAATTAAGAAACAAAAATATAATACAATGAATAAGTGAAATAAAATGAAAACTAATGGTAAGAAAAGGTATTACTGAAATGGCTTTTGTGTTTTGGATACAACAACAGAATTAACAAAAATTCAGCGAGCAAAAATCGGCCTTTCATTAACTCTTCGACTTAACCTGCAAAAAGCCGGTTTGCCTCTTCCTTAGGCCAAAGCGTAAGTCATCCACCGAGCCACCAACTGGTTGCTGGTCCAGAAGCTCCCCGACGAACATTTTCTGCTCTTCTTTTCGGCCAGTTCATAATTTGTTTCTATACCTATATGCAGACTTCTTGAATACATCAATTACGTAAGCAAAATCAATGAGTCCTCATCCAAAATCTCAAGCAATAAAAATATTATTCCATTAAATATTACGTGTAACTTGTCACTAAAGTTACATCCTGTTTAAATCCATTCAGCGCGGTATAACTACACATTTTTGCGATAGTTTATTGCTTAATAATCCACTGTTTTCCTTAGTCTCACATTTTGTCGCAGTGGATAGAAAAATCATTTCATTTGATTGACTAAGGTATTTCTTATACAAAATATTATCTCTTTTTCAGTGCATTGCAAGCTCATAAAACTTTGATAAAGATATTGGCTTCAAAGAAACAATTAGCGAAAAATGAAAACACTTTTCGCGTTTAATTGACATAAAATGGGGACAAAACTTACAAAACCCGCGAAAATAAACATAACGAAATCAGGCAAACACCAAGTTTTCCTATCTATAACGAGATTCAAAGTAGATCGGATGCTCAATCAGTGTTGAATGATTTAACAAATGTGAATGTTGCTATTGACACAAGATCAGAAACTTCAAACTTCAGAAACATTCTAATGAATTTAAATGTAAAAGTTTCTTTCTTTTCTCTAAATACCATGAATTTGTCAATAGGTAATACGTGAGGCAGTCAGTTTAAAAATTGAGGCGTCTTTGTTTTCAATTAGTATAATCTGTAGCACTTAGTGTTCCTGTTGAATAAAGCGGCTAGGCCTTTCTCATAACAATCAAACGTGAATAATATGTACTATTTCATTAAATGTGCCTTTTATACTACAGCTTGAACAATATATACATTTAACCTTATATTTTTCATATGACGTACATTAAGTATTCAAATGCAGTAGGATAACAATTATATAATGTTTCATACTATATAGATGTTTCTACCAATGGACCGCGTTGCTACATGTACATTACAGACAGAATTTTGGGTTTGATCAATCAAAAAGCTATTTAGTTACACCATACTCCAATCCATATCCTAAGTATACAAACAAAAACAAGAGGACCATAATGGTCCTGAATCGCTCACCTGTCCCCATATAACCCAGTTTTAAACCGAGTATGATGTCGTTTTTTTCTATTATTTGACATTGTGACCTAGTTTTTGAGCTCATGTGACCCAGTGTTGAATCTGACCTAGATATCATCAAGATAAAAATTCTAACCAATTATCATGAAGATCCATTGAAAAATATTTTTTATTATTTGACCTACTGACCTAGTTACTGATGGCACGTGACCCAGTTTCGAAACTGATCTAGATATCATCAAGATGAACATTCTGACCAATTTTCATACAGATCCCATGAAAAATATGGCCTCTAGAGAGGTCACAAGGTTTTTATGTTATTTGACCTACTGACCTAGTTATTAATGGTATGTGATCCAGTTTCGAACTTGACCTAGATATCATCAAGATGAATATTCTGACTAATTTTCATGAAGATCCACTCACAAGTATGGCCTCTAGAGAGGTCACAAGGTTTTTCTATTTTTAGTCCTACTGACATAGTTTTTGACCGCAGTTGACCCAGTTTCAAACTTGACCTAGATATTATCAAGATTAACATTCTGACGAATTTTCATACAGATTGTGAAAAATATGGCCTCTAGAGAGGTCACAAGGTTTTACATTATTTGACCTACTGACCTAGTTTTTAAAGGCACGTGACCCAGTTTCGAACTTGACCTAGATAGCATCAAGATAAACATTCTGACCAACTTTCATAAAGATCCCATGAAAAATGTACCCTCTAGAGTGGTCACAAGCAAAAGTTTACGCACGGACGCACGGACGACGGACGACGGACGCCACGTGATCACAAAAGCTCACCTTGTCACTTTGTGACAGGTGAGCTAAAAAAACATAAAAAATACAAAAATGCTTTTGAGACATTGAACGCAATGGTCTGTTTATTGGAAGAAATGAAATGTGCAACATCTTTCACGCTCCATAGCGCCGGTTTAAAGGACGGAGAAGTTTAGCAACACTGAAACCAACATGGAGAAGCTTTTTACAGGGCACTGAAAGGCTATTAATCAAGTAGTTATTGAAGCATAGAACGCAACGAACTGAATCGATTTGATGGAGTCTGTTCTTGAGAAGTAAGTCATGTATATCTATGCGGTGCTTTCTGGTTAGTATATATAATCTCTAAACTTTTAAAACAAGTACGTTTTGCCAGTAAAACACGTTATTCTAAGAAACATTTCAGTTACACAATAAGATAATACCTATCCGAGAATTGAACTCAAAGAACATAATTGCATAAAAGGATCGTACCAGATGGATATAGATAAATGGTTGGCGTTTGTAAAAGTGTGTTAGAATTGGTACAGTGCCCTACATTTAATTACGTACTGAATAATCATGTTGTTAGTTACATGAAAGTTTGTTCAATATATTTAAGTGTTTAGTATCATTGACTTCGAATCCCCGCAGTGTTGTGGAAGGTCACCTGTTCTCAAAAACATAGCTACAAAGATATTTAAATGCAACTGGATTTTTCTCGATAATCTAATCTATATATTCCTTGCGAATTAAAACACAACACAAGCAAGCATACGTACTTGTGATCACCTTGAAATGCTTTGACTTTTGTGTTAACCTGATATTTATATAAGGAATATACAAGTGTGATTCTAAAAACAGAAAATTTGGTAACTCCACTGGTCGCTCATAATGACAAAAGCGAAAATGTTGCATGCTCGGTTTCATTGAGCCTGTTCATAGACGGTAGTGGAAATACAAGCTAACGTCAACGTCCTCTAGCCCTAGGTTGAGCAGAACTCAACATTTACACATGCTACTAGTATACAAAAAAAAAAAACAATTAAGAGACATCCGTAGATGTGTTAATACTATGATGCACATGAGACCTTTACATTAGCGTATAATTCCATGAAAAGGGGCGTATGGTCCTTAATAAGTCAAATAAATAAATAAATAAATAAAAAAGTCAAAATAATAGGTTTGTCCTTAACGACAGAACAATGTGCAGAACTAAATAATTGGAATTTAAAGCACTATGAAATACATAAATATATAATTTTATACGCGGACTATATCAAAAGGCGATATAAATAAGATTGTTTTCAGTTTTGATACTTTCAAAGACTGATTAAAATCTTGATCAAACACGAACAAAGTTAAATGTTATTCATATTAGTTTATATTGTAACGCCTTTACTGATGAAAGATGATTATAAAATTAAAATGAATGAACACCAGATACATAATTTTCGCCACATATGTGCATGTACATGTATAACATTTTCATTTCTGGATTTAAATTTAAAAATTGTGAATAATAACCTAGAAACGAAAATATATGATAAAAGGGACGATTTTCATTTTGAAATTGTCAGCTTTCCCTATCTTGATTGAGATGTCCCTCAAGCAACATCATACGGTGTCTATATTTCACAGCTTATTCGTTCTGCAAGAGCTTGCTCAAAGATAGATGATTTAAATGACAGCAATCTTCATATCACCAAGAAATTGTTATAACAGGGTTACCGTTATCATAAGCGACGGAAAGCTTTTAGTAAATTTTACTACAGATCGTCGGAACTGTTAGAAAAATACAATACGACCCTTAAAACAATTTTAAAACTTGTACTTACATACCCGGAATACTATGGAGATGTAGATTATAAAATTCGGAAAATTAAACATCCCCCTTATTTTTATCAAATATTTGTAAAATTGGTTAAAACGTTTATCAAATTTTAATGAGGATACGATCCGAAAATCGTGAAGCACAGTGCACGTTTAGTGATCGACACCTCTACAATTAATTGCTGCGCTTTTGTACATGGTGCGATGACTAATAAAGTGTAAGACTCCATGATGCTTTTCTCCAAAAACACTACATACAACGGACGGAGGGGGTTGATTTTTGTCTTTAAATTTTCTAAGTCGTGCCCTGAAAAGTTAGGCTCTTGTTCCTCTGATTTCAGACAATTTGTTGAGCACATTGGTTGCAATTAAACCTTAATTTTATGTTTTGCTTTATTTATCTATTATTTATGCACTAATGTTAGAGCCTTTCTCAGCGGGAATTTTATTTACATTGTGTTGTTTAACTTGTTGAAAATAGGGTAAGTGCGAGGTTGACATACCCTAAACTCGTTTAACCCCCCAGTTTCCTTTGTATAGGTTACTGACCGTTCCAAGGCGGTGCCCCTATTTTCAACTGGTTGTTTTATGTGTCTTGTATTGTATTGATAAAGCTATGGCCAGTGTGAAGACGATACTTCATTGTTTTTTCCTACTTGTGTGGATGAGTTTGTATACTTGTGAATCTATTACGGTGGCCTACTGTTTTCTGGTGTGTTGCTTGATCGTTTTTCTATTTTATTCAGTTGATTGAAGTCGTGTGCCTCTGGTACATGAATGTCTGCGCTATTGTGATTTACGTTGTAGTGCGACTGTTGTTAAAGAACATGGCATTCCCTTGTATATATTCGTCCTTGTTCAACTTTTCTCTTCGGGTCCTGCCCCCACCTCCTATTCAATTTTGCTCCTTACCATTTCCTTCCCCTCCATCTATACTTAGCATAAATTAATATGTACCTATTGGATGTTCGAAGCAACCCGTCTGAAATATATTTCAATTATAGGTTCTTTTGTTGTTGGCCTACTGTGCAAATACGAGGCACTGGGGCTGTGTTTTTGGTGCTCTGTGTTTCCGAGAAATCTACCCTTACCTATTATCTTATGGCGTTCCTTAGCAAATATAACTAGATGTTGCATGCAAAACAAACACCTATTCTTGTTATTAAAATGAATGCTTTTACAAACTATACCCATTTCACCAGCGTAACGTCACGCGAATTGTTCGACGTAACCTTCGGGATTTATTAGGTTCTTGTACATTGTCATATCGTTATTCGTATAAAGGTAAAGGCAAGGGTATTGTTTATCATAGTGTCACTCCTACTGAAAGGGCCAGCCAATATATGTTAAAGTTTCTAAAGGTATTTATGCATGTGTGTTCATGTGTGCTAGGGTCGGGCGTCTTTTTCAACACTTTATAAAACACGTTTTCAGTCATGTAAACGACGGTATCTATTTGTTTCAGTGAGCGAAATGACCCAACCTATAGTCTTACCTCACTGGAATATCACGACCTCTTATACTCGAAGAGGGCGCTCAAAATGTTTCTTCGTTTTACATTATAAGTCTTTTGTCTGAAATCCTAACTTTCTTTGCGTTAAAAGTGAAAACTTCTTACGTGTTGTCAACATTTTAGCTATTATCTCATTTTAAATATATATTATCCGGTGTATAACTACATTGATATAGACACAAGTTGTCAAAACCGGTATCAGTTGACAGAATGGTTATAGAAACGTCGATTCATACCTTGATTTCAAAGCGAGGCGCTAATTGTAGCTAAATTACTGAATTACAATTTCAGAGATGCCCATCTTTAATTTTATAGAGCATTGGTGGTAAAATATTGCCTTTTGAAATTGTAACTAAACCATTTAATGATCGTCACCTACGCTCAGTACATTTATTAAAATGCTTAAGATACTGGGTAACAGTTGGCAGGGGCGGGGTAGGTTAGGGGTGTCATATACCCAAAGTGTCTGTGGTTGAATAGGACGGTAGTGGAAATGCATGCAACCGTCGACGCCCTCTAGCCCCATGATGAGCAGAATTCAAAATTTACACATGCTAAAAGTACAAAAAGCAATTTAGAGGCATCCGCATATGTATTTAAACGGCAGTGCACACGGAACCTTCAATGATACACGTGTGGCGAGTTATTCCATGAAAAGCGGCGTTATGGGTAATGAGTTTGCCCCAAACGAGAAAGCAATGGGAAGAACTAAGAAAACTGGAATTTAGAAAGGGGTTTTGATGTTATGGGGCCTGCATATCACAGGAACTGTCAAAAGACAAAATTAAAAAACAGGCAATATATCCAAGGGGTGGTTATACAATATCCAAGGCTATGAAAGCGGGAGTATTGGAACCACCCAGGCCAAAAAGGTCATGCTGAGAATCTAAACAGTACCAATAACACGTAAGTCTCTTCATGGGCGGTAGTGGAAATGCATGCTACATTCCATACCCTACAGAGCAGAACTCAACATTTGCATAATGTTACAAGTACACAAATCTGCAGATGTGTTTATACGACGTTGTTAATGGGACGTATTTACAAACAATGTACGTACTAAATTTAGCTTATTTTGTTTATGTGTTAGTGATGTATTTAAAGATAACGTTGAGGAAACTTTCATTTTACATAATTGTATAACTGTCGTCTTGTTAAAATATTTATCAATGTCTTTGACTAGCTAATAAAAGGTAACTATTTTAAAACATAATGTGTTACTGTAATATAAAGGCATTAATGTAATTCGAAAAGAGGTATCACGATTCTATAACTTGGTTCATACAAGCAGGGAAGAGTGGATGAATTGAAACACAAATTTTTCGGAAGAGGGGTCACCTTTAACCGAGTGTAAGCTTTGGTCAAAGACTGGCGATTTGAAAGATATTCTATTTCTATTAGTACCTTTACCATTTTGTGGTCAGTTTTGTTTTATTTTATTAGACTTAAAGATATACATGTTGACATGACCTGTATACCTTTAGATATCAAAGCAAAAACAAAATTCATAAAACATTATAATTTCGCAAATCGAATTGAATGGCATCTTTGATTTTTACATTATAAAACTAGTCGCTTAAATGTTTCCAGCCTATACTCTTCAGTATGTAGGTAAGAACGTGTTAACTTTATTTTGATCATTGGTCTCTGTAGCAGGTTTCAACAATTTCAGACTTTTAATACCACATATACGTTTTAGGTTCATAAAAAAGAATTCAATTTGATGAAAGAATGTTTGCCTTAGAGCGAAGGTTAAAACATCAAAGATATTTGTAACTAAAACAATCAACTAAATCCCCGAAAAAGAACAGCAACATTAAAAATATAAAAACTATAAAATAATACATATGCTGCTTCTCATCAAATATAAAAGTAAAGTATTTTTTTTACTTACAGTGCTTTTTTTTCCTGTCAGGTCCTTCGAACACAATATATACGTTACTTTTCACTTTATACCATGCAGATAACTGTCGACATACAAATGCAATTATAAAAAAAACATTTAAATTAATTCGGACGATAAATCATGTTAATGAATTTTATCAGCGGATGGGTTGATCACAGCGAATTGATAAATACCAATCTACTTTATGGTATCCTAGCCAAAAGTGAAAAGGTCTCAGATTATTCTGGTTACATGGTCTTACTTGCGTGTGTGTTATCTGGCTTACGTGTTTTTCAGCATTTTTCGTTCCTTTTCATGTAGCAGTGAACGCAGTTTCCAACTTTATAGTGCGGGCTCATGCCTGATGCCTACTTACTCACATTATACTGACACAGGGCTGATTAGTCCTAGTACTATTCTTTCAATGCTGAGCGCCAAGCAAGGAAGGTACTAGTACATTCATTATCTTTCATCTCTGTGGTATATCGCGGGAAGGAAGAGACTGTTACTGCTATTGCTCTTACTTTTGATATTTTTGTACTTCAAATAATAAAAATTTTTTTTCTTTTAAAATAATTCAATCTTTTTTTCGGAGAAATTGTCATCTGTCTTGATATTAACGAACATTATCGGTTGCTATGCATTTGGTTATTCTCGGGCTTTATCGTTGCATTCGCTGTCTCATGTTGGTTCCCGCTTTTCTGTTTACGAACGCGCTAAAGTCGCTACAGTATATAAGCACATAAATCCCGTGCACTTTTCTCAGTCAGATATCGACACATCACTTTCAACACAAGAAAACTTTACTTTAGACAGCTATACCTATTTTGGTCGCATACAGATTTTGATTTTGAAATTCTGCTTTGATAATGCCACGTGGTCGTGGTCGCCGAAGGCATCAGCATGCAGCCGGGAGAGGCCAGCAAAGAAATGTTGCGGGCTAGGACAGGCAACTACGAGAGAGGAATCGCCAGGGGCGTAGAAATAGGGGTGCAGACGTGCAGCTGGACGAGGATCAGCGAAATCCGCCACTTCCGAGGCGAAAGCAGGACCAACCACCAGTTGCCGTGCAGGACGCACCAGCACAGCATGACGCCGGAAATGAACAGGACGGCAGGCAAACCAGGGGGCGAAAGCGCATGGCCGACGACCTGGAGGAATTGGTAGACGAGAGCCTGTTGCAGTCTGACGCCAGTAAGTCAATTTTTATCGTTTTTGAGCAAATTATGAATGTTTCGGGTATAATTCCGCAAACAGGCAGTTTACAATGTAACAATAGTAATTTAGCGACGGGGTGTGGCGTCACTAACCAGAATGCAAATCCATCAGTTCTACTCTCTCAGGTTAGTGATTTATCGGCGGCATTGTTGAATGGCCATGTGGCAAGTAATTTTAATTCGGCGCCTATTATGCGTCTAGCAGACGATAATTTAGCCGCTCATGTACCTACCTCGCTCAAGCAGCAAATATGCAGGGGCGAATATGTGAATTTAGCGCTATTGCTGAAGGCCCCCTTCAGAATTGTCAGAATTTTGTATAGGTTCTGTGTTCGGATTAGACGCCGATTTTCATATTGTGTCGACTCCAAAAGTGTGCAAAGATCAAATAACCTGTATTGAAAAGTGGACCAACGCATTCATTATTTACTCTTCCATATATTTGTCTAACCATGCGGACAAAGTGTATGAAATATTACACTACATGTATAATATTCGGGAGTTTGCTTTGCGTCAAGGGAGGTTCGCTTGGAGAACCTACGATGAGCAGTTTCGTTTGCGCCAGGCTATATCCCCCGCATCATGGTCAAAAGTAAACAACGATTTATGGTGGCGTTGTATGATGCAAGTGAAATCATCCCCAAAAGTCCAATCAGTTGAAAAATCGAGGTATTCGTGTCTGGATTTTAATAATGGAAGATGTACTTGGCCCAATTGTAGGTTCCCACATATATGCACGAAATGCAATGGGCCTCATCCAGAGATTACTTGTCACACTCCTGTATCTGCAGGTAATATACAAACAGGTCAAACACCGGCCTTTTAGAGATTATCTCGAGGCAGGAATTTTCGAGGCATTACAGAGGGCGTGGTTTCAATAGAGGCCAAATCGGCAAAATAAATTAGGAGCGCGGTATAACACTCAGGAGTCTTGCAACCTCGACACAGTTAGTCTGGCTTATTCCCCAATAAAACTGGCAACGTTGAAATACTATCTACAATTTTATAATAAAACAAAGGCGGCATTCCTATTAAATGGTTTTAAGGATGGTTTTCCGATCCAGTATTCGGGCCCACGTTTCCCACGTGATTCGAATAATCTCCGCTCCATTTTACTTAATCCAGAGATAATTTAGAGTCAAATAAAAAAAGAAATAGAGGCAGGTAGGGTAGCTGGTCCTTTCACTGAACGCCCACTTCTAAATTTAAGTCTCCCCTGTTGGCTTGGTCGAAAAGAAAACCCTTGGAGAGTAAATAATGATCCATCATCTTTCATATCCACCAGGCGAATCCGTCAATGATTATATAAACCAAGCTTTGTGTACAGTACAATATAGGCCTACCAGTTTTGATGAGGCCGTAAAAATGATTTAAGATTTGGGGCGTCGCTGCAAGCTTTTTAAGTCTGAATATAAAAAGTGCATATCGTTTGATACCCATAACACTTTCGGATTTTGAGCTACTTGGATTTTGCTTCAGTGATAAATTCTATTTAGAGAAAGCACCACCATTTGGGGCTTCTATTATTTGTATTACTTTTGAACGGTTTGCCAGATTTCTAGAATTTTGTGTAAAGTTAAATCTGAATTCTGGCAAATTATTACACTACTTAGATGATTTTCTGGGCGTTGACAAAACGACGGAATTGTGTAACAGGTCATTAAATGTTTTTCGAGATACCATGTCAGAAATTAATGTTCCTCTAGCCGAAGATAAAACAGAAGGCCCAACAGAATGTCTGGTATTCCTTGGCTTTGAGCTTGATTCAAATCATATGTTAGTCAGGATTCCTAATTAAAAAATACAAAAGGTAATTCAAAAAATAAAGGACATGTTGGCTCGTCCAAAAACTACTTTAAAAAAAAAGGAAGTCTTTGATTTCTCTGAACTTCTGTTGTCGTGCAATTGTGGTAGACAGGCCGTTTTGCGTCGTTTGATTAACTCCGTTTGTGGACTGACTAAACCCTTCCATCACATCAGGTTAAAGAAAGAAATTCAGTTGGATCTGTCCATGTGGTTAATATTTCTCAAACATTTCAATGGTATTTCGTTTTTTCGTGACCGTTTTGGGTTCTCGAACAGGGACGTCCAACTGTTCACCGATAGCGCCGGGGGTAAAAATCTAGGCTTTGGCATCTATTTTCAAGGTCACTGGTGGCATGCTAAGTGGCCAGTGTCGGGGCACAATTCGGATATCTCACAGGATTTATTTGTCTTTTATGTCGAGTAATAAAATAATAGAAAATATTTTTCCTTTAAAATAATTCAATTTATTTTTCGGAGAAATTGCCATGTGTCTTGATATTAACAATATTATCGGTTGCTATGCATTTTGTTATTCTCGGGCTTTATCGTTGCATTCGCTGTCTCATGTTGGTTCCCGCTTTGCTGTTTACGAACGGGCTAAAGTCGCTACAGTATATAAGCATATAAATCCCGTGCACTTTTTTCAGTCAGATATTGACACGTCGCTTTCAACACAAGAAAACGTTCCCCACCCGCCACACCCCAGAAACAATTTTGTATATGAATATTTTAGATATATGAATATTCTCTAACATTTGTTAAAGCTTCAAGACTAGTCTGTTAATATCAGATGTAAATATTGATTATCTGGATCAGTTCTGACAAAGTTACTGCTTTTCGTACTTCATCTGTTTACAGGTTCATGTACTGAAGTTATTACTCATGTATTTGTTGTGTGGAGAGATGTATGGGCACTGCAATGAGAACAAGTTGACCCAGCTGGGATGTTTAAATGACGTTGAATTATAAGCTGGGACTTTAAGTATAAACGTTTTGCTATTCAGTAGCAGTTATTTATATGATGTATAAATAGATCAGTGTTTTGTTGTTCTCTTATTAGAAAGGCAAGTTCAGAGACACATACACAGTTTCATTTGTAAATGTTTTTGTTACTACGGCTTTAGTTATTTTAATTCAAAAGACTGGTTTACTTCATTAGTGCAAGTGTGTTTGCTTTGTGAAACTTTAAGGATTAAACAATGGACAATATATCTAAGAAATTAATTTATGATATATCTATTATTTAAAATATGTCACTCTACTATCGACCGAGAGGTGATCGGGCGTGTCTGTATTTTCTAAATTTTAAAACTGATTAAGGTCTTACTTCTCGTGACAGGGCACCCGTCAGGGTAGGCTGACCTTTGATCAGAACACTAATTGGGAGATGTATTATACACTATTTGCACAGGAGTATTGCGTCATTGGTTTTGCCCTTAGTACTTGGTAATTCCAACATTGCGTTGCAGTGCATGGCTTTGCTGTACAATGATGCGGGTTGAGGTTTTTATTCATGCGCTGAGGTTAGCCAGCGATGCTTGGAATCTTTAATTCGACAGTCATTTGCGAGTTTAGTGCCAGGGACTGGTACAAATTAATTCATCATTGGCGTCTACAGCACGTCTGTTCTCCTTTCGGTCAATTACATGCGCTGTGGCTAGCCAGCGATGTTTCTCTGTACAATATTTGAGCGGCCAGTTCATTCCAACCTTAGTTTAATTACTGTTCGTTGATAGTGTAGGTTAAAGTTAGTCGTGTGATATTACGCAGTGCATTATATGCATCTCGTTGTATTATGATTATGATACAGAACTATATATTATAGAAATAAATATGTGTAAATTGCACGAGATTTATTTGTCTTTTATTTCGAGTAATAAAATAATAATCCTAAATAAAACAAGGACAATGGGAAGAATTTTTACCGATAGAGAAGTTTACAAAAAAAAAATGAGGATTATACTGTTTATGGAAGCAATCAATGTTTTGCTGTTTTTATCAATGCAATTAATTTAACTAGAGCAATCAGTAACTGTGATTAATACCCAACATAAGAGTTATGGGACTTATATATTTCACTGTGTTTTCACCCTTATTCAAAGAAAAAAACGTTGACAAAACCAAAATACAGAGGGAAGTGTAATGGTTTTTGTGATTTGAGTGATTTTATTGACATGTATCAATATAAAAATGAACATTACAATGCCTTCAGTCATTATTATAACTATTAAAGGTGTCGTCTGTTTAATTGAATGACATTTAATTTGTTTATTTTTGATGATCCCAGATAAGTGTAGTTTTTCAGTATAGTTTATGCACAGATTAAAAGAGTTTTAATGGCAAATATAGCTTTGGGATACTTTTGAAGTGCTAGAAGGCAACTTGATATGGACAGTTTTCAAAAACAGAAATGAAAGAAATGTTAATATTGCGAAAGGAGATAATTTTGTGCAAACAAAATTCGGAGTTTGTTTTATTTTCGGCATAAATTCAAGTTATTTTTTGTACTTTCTCATCGTTAAGAGTGTTTTAAAACTGTAAATAACATCTTGTATACTGGTTGTAAATCATAAAATAAATTTAGATGTAAAACATGCAAATGGAGTGAATCGTTTTATTTCACTGGACCCCCCATGTTTTAATGGGAGAAAAATCTTATAAAACAAGGCAGTTCACATACCATGCTGTTAACACATCACATTTTTTCAAAAGGCTTTGGCAGGGACGTATATTTATTACTGCTCATGCAGATCATGGCAGATGGACATCTGGTATCTGCGTCTTGTTTCTTCTATGATAACGTCTTTTTGTTGCATAACAGATGCATTCTAATCAATGATATAATTGCTGTATCAGGGAACAACCCAAACGCACTATTCCCTCTTCTACAGTCAATAATGTGTTAATAAGCTTCTTCTCTGTTTACTTCCTTTTGAAGATTTTGTTCTTTCATAAACATAAAAACAATGGCACAAAATCCGTGGAAATATAGATGATAAAATTACGCACATACCAAGGGTTTGTATCTATAATATAAACTGAAGGTAGATCGGATGCTCAGTCAGTGTTGAATGATTTGATAAATATGTATGTTTTTATTGATACAAAATCACAAACTTCAAACTTGTTAATCAGACATATTTTTTTTAAATTCGAATTATTTTTATACAACGATTTTATGTTTCTTTCTTCCTCCCAGTTCTATATCCCGATACTTTCTTGTTAGGAATTGTAAGGATTTATAGTGCTTCATGACTTTAAACAATGCATTTTCATTGTACCAGATGGATACAGATAAATGGTTAGCGTTCGTAAAAGTGTGTTTGAATCGGTACAGTGTTCTACATTTACTTACGTACTAAATAATCATGTTGTTAGTTACATAATGAAATAAGTTAAATACATTCGTGCGGTAAGTATCGTTTACTTTGACTCCCTGCAGGCCTGCGGAAGGGATTCTCAACTATAAAACCTGTAAATGCGATTTGAATTAAAACTCATATAAATCAAGCGCAAACGTAATTGTGTTTGATTATCCCACTGTTTCAAGTAGTTTGTTTATCGAGGAATAACATTGAAAAGAAAACATGAAATAATGAAAACGAAATAAAACCATTTAGTACGTTTATGTCTGCATGCTTTAAGTTAGTGATAAATGTCCGTTTTATGATCGTCACCTACATTCAGTACATTTATCAATGATAAATATATTGGCAAACAGTTGGCAGGGGCGGAGGAGGGTAGGGGGGGGGGGTGTCCTGACCCCAAGTGTCTGTGATTGTATAGGGAAGCAATTGAAATAAACATACCCGCAAAGAAGTGTTATCCAAGATTGTATGCCAAAAACAAATCTCATACGGTGTGCTCCGCATCACTTGCTATAAATCAAACCAATATTTTTTATCACCTGGCATTGCAATTTGATTACAAATAACTTATTCTGTACCACGGAAATATTGATTTTCAATTGATGTTCTGAGCATTAGTTTTACTTAAATTATATAAAAATGAAGACACCTTTTTCAACGCAAATACTGATGGACATTTTTAAGTATTATAATATGATTAAACCAGCAAGGAAATGTTTATTAATGCATCGTACATACTACTATTATAGAATTATTATGAACTGTGTCTGCGATAAATTGCTTTAGGTTGGTAGTTCGGCAAAGGTTTTCCAGGAGGGAGATCTTGCCCATTACGATTTAATTGTTGGTTTTACTTTTAACAAGCAAGCTGAAAACATAGATGTATCAAATTCACTTTGAATGCGACTGAAATAAGTAAGGCACATCCTCGTTAATAAGAGATGAAATAAAATAGATCAGATTGATATGAAACGATTCTGTCTTCCTGCTTTAGTAAAATTGTATAAAAGATTGTTAGGCAGAGATAAAATGTAACATAAAATATTTTATAATTGCACTGATTTATTTAAATATTACGTTCTTTATCGAACTAATTTTGTTAACGCCTTGATAAAATAACTGATAATGAACTGGAAGACGCGTCTTAAAAGCTTAGACTGAGTTTGTATCTTTCGCGAACGAGAAGAAGAAGTTTGTATCTCCAATGTTTTTATTTTCTATGTTTTGCTTGGTTTAATGCCATTTAGTCAGTTAGAATGTAAATTATGTTCTGACGTGAATAGCCTGAATATGTCGTAAAATTTACTTTAGAATTTTAAGAAGTTGCTAATCATCCTCCATAAGTTTGATGCCATTGATAAAATGTGCTTTGAAAGAAATAATTTATATTATAAGGAGTTATTCTGGTAGAAATATACATCATGTTCAAAGTATTATATTTAATGAAGATACTGGTTCATTTTTTTTTCGAATGCCATATGACTTAAGACCACTGCCGGGAATACTGTAAATACATTATTGACGCTTTACCGCAAAATAATATTGTTGTTATAAACGTATGATAAACAAAGTATTGAGGGCACTTAAACAAGATCTGACCGGTAAGATAAGATATAATAGATAACCGCAATAAGTTATTTCGCAATTTTAAATAAAATGTCAGTAAGGTTTGGAGGGGGCTTTAATTTTTGCCTCATTAAGTTGAAGGCGCATTGTTTCATTACCATCTAACTAATTTCAATTATTTCAACACGTCATAGACAGCGTTCTTTTTAAAGCGGCTCGCTTACAAATTTTAAGCGATTTTTTTTCTCTATCAAAAATCTGGATAAGTGGTATTCAGTTATTGACATAACATTTTCTAAGAAATAACCAAAAACCAATATGTGCAGAATAGGGTATATCATTGCAACGCTTTTAAAAAATGGGGAAAAGCAACTTTCATCTTACTACTTTGCCAACTAATACTTATTTTCATATTTCAATGTCTTTATCATATATACATGCAATACCAGATTGATTCTGTGGGGAAAAAAACATGTTCAAAAGGTTCATTCAAAAGTGCAGGCAAGAAGCCTAACATAAATAAATAGTAAACGATAACGAAAGTCGATTATGTCGTTATTGGTATTTCAGGGTTTACTTCATGGTAAATTTCTTTATAGTCAATACGATTCAAAAGTAGTACAATTTTCTTTTATCACGGATAATGGCTTACTACCCGATTCTCCTTTTCTCAATGACATAAACATGTTATTGTTACAAATACCGAGCGCGAGTAATACCCATGCTATCCCGCGTAGTATGTGGTGGTGCCTGCAGGAAATAGTTATCAAAATATGGTATATTATACTAACTAGAACACATACCATAAGTAAATTATGTGATGATGCCTACAGGTAATATTTATTAAAAATATGGTATATTATGCTTACTAGTAAACATACCATACAAGAATTATGTGTTGGTGCCATGATGTATAATTTTTCAGACATATGATATGTTATACTAAATATTTATATGCACGAATGTTTTGTATCTCCAACTTTTGGGCGGGACAACAATGCTATATGTTGTATCTCCAACGTTAAGACGAGAGAACAATGCTGTATGTTGTATCTCCAATGTTAGAACGGGACAACAATGCTGTATGTTGTAACTCCAACGTAAGGACGAGACAACAATGCTGTATGTTGTATCTCCAACGTTAGGACGGGACAACAATGCTGTTGTTCTTTCTAACACAATCATGTTGTATGTTGTATCTCCAACGTTAGGGCGGGACAACAATGCTGTTGTTGTTTCTAACACAACTATGCTGTATGTTGTATCTCCAACGTTAGGGCGGGACAACAATGCTGTATGTTGTATCTTTAACGTTAGGACGGGACAACAATGTTGTATGTTGTATATCCAACGTTAGGACGGTGCAACAGTGCTATATGTTTTATCTCCAACGTTAGGGCTGGACAACAATGCTGTTGTTGTTTCTAACACAACAATGCTGTATGTTGTATCTCCAACGTTAGGACGGGACAACAATGCTGTATGTTGTATCTCTAACGTTAGGACGGGACAACAATGCTATATATTGTATCTCCAACGTTAGGACGTGACAACAATGCTGTATATTGGAAACTATCGTATTATAACAAGACAGAAATAGAGGATGGTTGCCCGAACATTCATATTGGTATTCCTTGTAACTGCAGTTGGCTTGAACACATGGACGTTCAGTGTTACTTCCCTTCGAACACTCTATGCAAACGTAAAAATGGTATTTGTAATGTTTTATCTTTGCACACTGATATGATACTTTAAGTGTTAAGAAAGTCGAAATGAAATTAAACAATACATTTACTGCGGTTTCCGTCTGTTTCTTTCATGTTATTGTTACAGTCATCTTCCCGATTTTCAATAGTTTTATCTGTTTATGTTGTTATATGCCAGTCAACAATATATCAAGTCCTGCAAACTATCTAAAACAATTATCACACGTGACACAAAGTCTAAATCAAATATTAATTCTCTGCAAGTCAATTACCATTACAAGTTAAGCATGAGTTTTCTGATATTATGAATACTTTTTTTTAATTCTTTTAAATTCATTTAACTTGCCTTTATTTCGATAAATATCCAATGCAGTGCGGTGTACAGACGTCAGATATTCAAATGAGCTACATGTAGTACCCGAATTAAGCATTATCTACAAACGGCATGGCTGTTAAACTAAATAATTTAATTTCTAGATTTCTGCTCTTTACTCGGTTTTAACTCTCTTAGTCAGCAATGATATACCTATATATCAAATCTGAATATCTTCACCAGCACAATATAGGCAATGTTATCAGGAGAAAAGGGACAAAACTAAGCACAATTCTAATTATATCTTCAAGATTCATCTTGTTTTCTCCAGATGTTGATCAATCAATTACCTAATGTCATAGCTATCGTAGTCATGAGCAAGCTTTGTTTTTTATTTGACTGTTTATGCAAGTCGTTTGTTTTATTGTTAAATAATTTGCAAGATCAATATCGGCCAAAGTGCATATGCAAAATGCAAACAGACTCGCACATCATAAATCCAAGAACACTGAATATTGGTTTGATGTATACAGTATCCTTTCAACTTATATTGTACAGGTAGACAATACAGTAGAGACCAATTACTGGATTATAGAGATGTGCCTAGGAGGTATACAATACCGAATAAAGAAACATTAGCTATGTTGAAAAAGTATAATCTTTTGAAATACAGAGGTAAACAAGCTGGCCGCCCGAGGATAAAATCTAAAGCTGATATTCACTTGACAAATTCGACCCAAATTAAACTAGATCATACATTTATATCAAATGCACACAGAAAGAAACAACAGGAACGTTCAAATTTGATCCAAATTAAACTAGATCATTCATTTTTATTAAATGCCCAAAGAAAGAAACATCTGAAACTTCCAACTGTGAACATAAGGTCTGTGCGAGAAAAGTCTGCTGACCTTCTCCAGCACATATTAGAGGAGGGTATAGACCTCTGTGCGATCACTGAAACTTGGCTACAGCCGGATTGTGATGACGTTATCAGGGTGGAATTGTCTCAGGATGGTTACTGCTTTGATGATGTCCCGAGACCCGACCGTAAAGGTGGAGGACTTGTGTTGTTATACAGAAACAATCTCAAAGTGTCAAGATGCCCAGCAGAAACCTTTCAGTCCTTTGAATGTGCTGAATGGAAAGTACGTAGTCAATCATTCATCCTCTACATCTTTGGTATATATAGACCGCCATATTCGGAGAGACACCCAGTAACTCAGGCTATGTTTATGACAGAATTCACTGAGTTTTTTGAACAAATAACGACAAGATCCGAGTCTCTGGTGATGTTAGGTGACTTTAACATCCACATGGATAATAAGTCAGACTGCTACACAAAACAATTTCAGCAGTGTTTGAGATCTTTTGGACTGGTTCAACATGTCAATGCTCCTACTCATTCTGGTGGTCATATTCCTGACCTGATGATCACAAAGCTAGAAGACAAACATGTGAATGTCTCAGAACCTTTGCCAGACTATTACATCTCTGACCACTGCTTTGTTAGTTGTAACATTTAACAGTGTCGCCCTCCCTTGATCAGGAAAGAAATCAAATCTCGCAATTGGAAATCTGTATCCAGTGACATATTACAATCAGAATTCGGTCAATTAAATAACATTGTAGTTAAGTCGTCCAATGTCAATGATCTTGTGTCTGAGTTCACTAGAATCACGTCCGACATTGTTCAAAAACATGCCCCTCTAAAGGAAAGAACTATTCTCTGTAGACAGACAGTTCCTTGGTACTCTGGAAACCTAAAACAGCTGAAACAATACAAACGATCAATAGAAAAAATCTTTATGAATGACAAATCTGACCTTTCAGAAAAAGTGTATAGTGGTGTAAGAAATATATATAGTGCTGAACTTTCTCGGGCCAAGGATCAGTACTACCAGAACAAGATTGGAGAAGCAGAAGGAAATATCAAAAAGCTATATGCTGTAACATCCGATTTACTGGGAAGGTCGAAGGACAATCCACTCCCATTACACACAAGTGCAGTATCTTTGGCAAATGACTTTCTACGATACTTTGCTGATAAAATAATCAAGTTGAGAAATGATCTTGACAACTTATCAACTGAAACACCCAATGGTAATTCTTCCTACTAAAATCCACCTGTGATTATGAATACATTTACTGCGTTCAAATAACTTTTCGAAAACGATATTTTGAAACTTGTATATGCATCAAAATCTACAACTTGTGAACTTGATGAGAATATCAACTTAGAAATTAAAGGAGCATTTTTCACAACTTGCTCCCGTTGTGACAGAAATTGTAAATCGATCACTGCTATCTGGTGTGTTCCCTGACGAATGGAAAAGTGCTGTGATAAAACCTTTGTTGAAGAAGAAAGGTCTCCCACTTGAACTGTAAAACTATCGCCGAGTGTCAAATTTAACATTCCTCTCCATAATTCTTGAAAAAGCTGCACTAAATCAAATCAACAAGCATATTGAAGCTAACAATCTCCTCCCAGCTTACCGAAGTGCCTATAGAAAATATCATGGGGTTGAAACAGCAATGGTCAAAATGTATAATGATCTTTTGGAAACAATAGATAAAAATCAAATAACAATCGTGGTCAAGATCGACTTGAGTGCAGCGTTCGATACCATCGATATCCCGATACTGATTCAAATCCTTCAAGATGACTTTGGAATACATAGCACTCTCTTGAAATGGATATAATCTTATCTCACGAACTGAACAATGAAAGTTTTAGTCGAACAGTCAGCATCTGACACGGAGCCACTGAGGTTTGGTGTCCCGCAGGGTTCTTGTGCCGGACCAGTGATCTTTACCCTGTATTTAACGGGTCTCAACCGAGTGGTGCAGAAATATCCAGCTGATCTCTATGAATACGCGGACGACCACAAGATTGCGTTAAAAATTCAAGAGGGAAATTCCCAAAATGAGACAACTGGTCTTCAACAACTCGACAGTTGTAACAATGAAATCATAAAATGGATGACAACCTTCAAACTGAAAATGAATCGGTCTAAAACTGAAATTAATATGTATGGAACAAGACAACAGTTAGCGAAATTGCACATCACAAGTGTAAATTTTGGTGGGTGTGACGAAAAATGCGTCGATCATGTCAGAGACTTAGGTGTAACTATGACCAATACACTCAACTTTGACCATCACATTCAGAAAAAGTGTCAGATAGCTCATGTGCAGTTACGAAACCTTAGGGCTATACGGAAACATCTCACACAAAAGTCAACTGAATCATTAGTGCTTGGATTGGTTCGGTTCAGTCTCACATTGACTTCTGCAACAGAAATTCCAGCCTACAAAATCAATAAACTACAGCGAGTCCAAAATCATGCCGCTAGAGTAGTCAAGATTGCTTCCTATGAAAAACCAAGTACCGAACCTCTGAAAGAATAACACTGGCTTTCAGTTAAGGCTAGAGTCATGTTCAAAGTTTTAGTAATAGTCTTCCGTGTCATCAATGGAACAGCTTCAATATATCTGAGGGAAATGTTTGTACCTACTCGACAACGATACAGACTTCGCTCACAAAGTGACACTAACTTTAACATCCCTAGATGGCGAACAAAATTAGCAGACAGATCTATGGCAGTCGTTGGTCCCAAATGGTGGAACGATCTGCCTAGCTATCTGAAAAACATTCAGTCTGGAGCCAGCTTTAGATCAAACCTGAAAACACAATTATTTAGGCAGTTTCATGAACAAAGAGTGAAGTCTTGTTAAAATACAAAATATCAGAAGTGGTGTAAATTAGTATTTATACATGTCCAAATCTTTAAATCTAAGTTCTAGAATCCTGTTCATATTTTGTATGTATATATGTTAAATGTGTGTTATGTAATTGTAAAGCGCAATAGAATATTTTATAATTTGTGCGCTATATAAATGCCATGCATTTGTATTTGTATTTGTATATTTTAAAAAGCGGCAAAGGGCGGTGGATCAGTTAATGTGCTTGATACTCTAGAGAGATAAATATGTCCGAATGGGGAGAGCAAGTTTCTTTAACCTTAAATAGGCACAGTAAATTCTAAGACCGCCTTAATATTAAGAGATTGTATGTATTTCGGTTTGGTCTGAACTTGGGATTTACTTCTACTTTTGTCTTGCCGAAGGTGAAAATTATATTGCTGGGAGATAATAAAGTACATGTATTGCAAGAAAAATAAACCCAAATAAATGTAAGTTTTGCCTATCATTGAATTGCTTCTTAAAGATAATAATAAAACCGAATATTTCGTACTAAAAGCACGTATAAGAAATCAAGTTAGAATATTACTTATTCCTTTTTTCAGAACAACATCTTTATATGTTCACTTTAATGCAACTTAATGCCGGTGTAGCGTGATTATCACACGGTCGTTGACCAGGTCACACAACGGTTTATATAATGTTTTTCAAAACCTGCCCAAATGCTTATTTCCTTTGTCCAATATTTGCAAAATTTTGGCATATTAAATTCTCAAAGAAATAGCTTTTGGAACTTACCTAATTTAATTTTGATTTTATATGCCTGAAAATTTAATGTATTGATTTGAATATGCCCCCAATGTGACGTATTTTTAACCGGCTTTTAGGGCTCAGAAAAAAACTTGCAGAACACATAACTATCTTTTCACGAATCAGATTGTCTTAAAACTTGCTAGAGGTGTTAAATATGTACAGGGGTCTGTGTTTGGTGATAGCTACTCAAAATAATAAGATTTACACACGCTCTGAAAATGACCTTTTTTGGTCTAAAAATCTACAAAAAAACATGCCGCGTGTGCAATTAATGAGTTGCTTATTTCAAAAATGTCCTATTATTCTTCAGAAAAAACTTCTTGTTAATTTAGACTCTAATACTTGCTTGACATACCCATAGGCAAATATCTGTTTATTTCGGGTAATTACCCTTTGAAAAAAGCGTGATTTCGCCACGTTTAATTCCATCATTCGCCCCTGAAGAGACAAGATGGGGAGCTTGCGAAATCGAAAGTAAGTAGATCTGCACTTTGAAATAAAAAGTTGTAGATTCTAAGATCTTTCTGATTGACAGGTCACTTGTTTTATCTTATTGTATCTTTTCCACAGATATAGGGATCTAGTAGATTATCATACAACCAGTTTAATATAATCACCTAGTGTGGCGGCTGGGCTCTTAAGCTTCTTGAAGTTCTTCATCAAAGCCTGGCCAGAGTGACATATTTTACAATATAGATCCTACAAAGCTGCTGAAATTTGTGATTTATTAGCGGTTTTTCTTCAACTACTGAAATTCCGAAAAAAGTGATCCGACTTAATGTTCATTGGAATGTAATCCAAAATTTAAACGGGATCCTATCATTTGGAACAGAGGTAGATACTGAGATATTTTTATGTGATGATACTAGTTGGGCAGTGTCTTCCGCACTTGTGTTAAAACACTCGAAGACCCAAAATATTGGAAGCAGTTCTGATAAAATATTGTCATCTGCTGCGACCCGTTAAATTCTAATTCTATAGGTTTAAATGGTGATTGTTCACTATTCTGAAATTATTAAAAAAAAAAAACCATATTTTATCAAAGGGGATCGGTTAAAGGTAAATTTTATCAACGACGCGTTGTGAAAACAATGAACAATAAGCTCTGTATAGCTTTCGACGACCCTTTTTTTAAGAACAGTTAAAACCAATTATACTTACCCCCCAAGCTATTTTTGCGAGTATATACCATTTTACAACTGGGCCTAGCTGAGGCAAATCGGGATAAAGTTTGCCTTAACCAAGGTCCAACACCGCAATGGAGTTGCCCAGATTCGAACCTGGGGCCTCACCCTCTGTAGGACAGTATAATAGCCCTAATCAACCAATGCGTCGCACGAGTTCCTCATTAGTTTACCGTAGTTAAATTATGTAGTATGTAAGTTGTTGGCTTCACTCAATCCAGGGGTCATGGGTTTCAGAGGCCCCCAGTGGGTCAGGACGTTCTCATATGACCCTATACTGGTGATTCCAAGAACAGACTCGAGAGTGTTCTCAGTAAGCTTAACTCTGTACATTTAAAGCAAAATAACTCTTATTTCAATACCAACATCTTACTCTCACCAATATTTCACCATCTTGTAGGAACCTTCATTCCACAAAAAATATAGTGAAAAAATCCAAAATTTTAATGTAACACTACAAGTTTCAAAACCCGATTAGTTTTCTAAAGTCCTAACGTTTTTCCTAAGATCTTTATCCTTTCAGCGTGAAGACAGACTTGTATGGTTTTTTGTTTAAACAGATCAACTTTCACAGACATTTGATGAATGTCTATACAGCCCCAAAAACCGTCCCCTTTGCAACTTTTTTAGTTGTTTAAGTGTCAGATTTCTTTTATTGTTTTAAAAAATAAAATAGATTATACTTTATGGTGGGGCCGTGCCATGATAACCAACATATTGGATTGCGACCAGCATGGATTCCAGACCAGCCTGCGCATCTGCACAGTCTGGTCTGATCCATGCTGTTCGCTAACATTTCTCTAATTCCCAATAGGCTTTAAAAGCCGAACAGCATGGTTCTTGATAAGACGGTGTGGAAGCGACAGGCTGGTCCTGATCCATGCGGGTCACAAACCCTCTATGTTGGTTTTGCTCGTGGCAAAACGCTCATTTTCCTTGAAAGGGAGTTACAGTTTTGATAAAAAAGCTGCTTTTTAACTTGACTTATGAAGGACTGTTCAACATTCCACAAAGCCAAAAGTGATGTCCCCTGTGCACGCCGTTTTTTGACATTCATTTAAAAAACCATTATATAGATTACTCTGGATAAATATTTAGAATTCATTGTTTGCTTGTTTTTTCAGAAGTTAACCCATTTATCAAGTTAAAAAGTGGAAACATCATTTTTTTGCTTTCACAAGTGCTTAAGTTTTTTACCCCACATTATGTAAATGTTCACAAGTGAATACTGTGAGTTGAAAAAACATTTACTTTACTATGAACATATTCTTATGAATATATATGGCTGCACTTTGGTCCCCTGTGCATCCTTCTTAGTAACATAAATAAAGTATTAGTATGTAGAATTTTAACTGTCACATTTTACCCTGCATGGCATTTTGTCAGTTTTCTACTCCTCTGTCGGCAATGCATGTAGAATAAATGATTTCAATGTGTTGTTATTTTTAAATCACTTATTTGTCATTTAAAGGAACACGATGAGCAGTGAATAAGCATTGTGTTTCTTGTGAAAAAAAAATTATGGAACAGTAAACTTATTATGAAAGAATATTAGACTGATTTCAGTAGTGTCCCCTGTGCTCTCTGCAATATAACACAATTTGAGTTGAAAATTTAGAAATTAAGATACTTTACTGGACATCTCTTGAAATTTGGGCCATGTTTAAACATTCAAAATTTGGGAAAAAATAGGTTTTGTAATAATATGTTTAATTTATTTTTCATTAACAAACAATGTTTATAGGCAAAGTTTTATTTTTCATTCAGATTGTGCAGAAAGGCCTGATTTTAAAACCATCTCCACAAACATTGATTGAATAAGTTTTCAACCTACACATTACACTATTACTTATCATATATGTTGAAAATATAACTTTTAATATATTTCCTTATCATAAAACCTGTCAACATTTATCACCCATCATTCACTGAACTTTCAAATTAAAGGCTGACTATTTTCTGAAGGTTTTCCAAAGAAGTAATAAAATATTTTTATAGCTCTTTGGTTTTTCCTCAACATCTTTTCCTAAGTTTTCCGTGAAATTTGAAGTATTTTTGCTATCATATAAAATAGGTGACCACCTAAGAAATAGTTTTCAACTCAATGTCCCACTTTTTCTTCATATTTTGAAAACCACACCCAAATATACAACAATCTGAACATCCAGTGAGTGTGACTAAGTTGGAATAGTAAAGGTTAAAGGTAATTTTGATTTACCTTTGCTTTGTGATAAGGTTAACATAAGCTCGGCAGAGCTTTTAAAGCAACCCTTTTTTCAGGAACAGTTAAATACCCAGAGCTAACTTAATTCTGTTTCATCACTGTTAGAGTAAATAATATTAAAGACACTGATTCTCGTGTGCCTGGTATGTGGCCCTAGGGGTGATAAGGTTCTGTATTGGAGTAAGGCCAATACACAAGTCTGACCATTGATAGACTTGCTTCTGTTTTATCATAATACGCTACTGTATAACTACTGTTGCAGTAAATAAATTGCAGGATATTTCTCACCTTTATAGCAAATCAGTTCTCCACCTTTTATAAGGATTTTTTAGAAAAGCTTGATTGAATTAGGGCTAAATACACAAGTGATAGGATAAAACAAGTGTTTTTTAATCATATTTTTGATTTACATCTCATCATTGCTTTTTTTTTTTATCAAAAATGTAAAAAATGCATTTCAGGCACTTAGCTTTTAGAAATAATAAATTAGGTTGTATTTTGAACAATGATATATCTTTATTTGCGGAATTTTAGTATACATAAAAGAAATGTTTTAGACAACACTAGGGAAATTATGCATTTTTAATATATAAAATCCTTCTGTCCATAATCCCTTTTAATCTATTAAAAATGCAACTGAACGCTTCTTTTATTTCTAATAAAATTCAGCAATAATCATTTTTTTTTCGGTTTATTGTGCTTACTACTTTTGATAAAAAAGATCATAATCATTGAATAAACTAACTGTAATTTCCTCTTAAATAATTTTTTTAATTGTAAAGGAGTCAACAATTGCTTTCCCTTATATGAGTTATAATTGTTACTGCCAGGATATTAATTAACTCAACATGACTGAGCAATCAATATTAGTAATTATCAAGTTAAAGTAATTTTGAAATTCTGAAAAGAAAAAAAGAAAAAAAAAATCACAAGCAAAACACAGGAAATAATCCAATTTTATCTGTAGGGGCAAATATAAGTTAGGGTTTCTCTGACAATATTTTAGGGCCTTCATGTCCAAGTCTGAGCCAGAGGTGGTGTTTTGGACCGTGGCCTCGCGGTGCGGCGCTACGTGGACGCGAGGGAGCGTATGAGGTCGAGATAGAAAGGCAGGAGGAGTGGGGGGTGCGGGAGATTGGTCGGGGGAAAGTGGTTGGGTGGAGGGGAGAGTTTTGAGAGGTGGACAGAGGAGGTATTGGCGTGCGCAGGTGAATATTGCGTGTGGGCACGTGGGCGGTTAATAACTATTCATAAACCCAGAGGAAAAATCTGATTACAGCAATTTTGTACATAATATAATGTAAACATATATATATTAGAAAAATCGTAAATTTCTCCTCAGTGCTACTCAAACTCACATTGACGAGGGCAAGTGATTTGAAGCTAGAGACCTTAACTACTTGGCCACACTCACAGTGCCCCCTCACACCAAAATGAAGGTGAAAAGAATTGAACTATACCATGCTGCTATCTATTAACAATTTGTGCAGCATTAGTCCTTTTAAGATAACAAAATATGTAAAAGTAACTTTAAGTCTAATGGTTTATCATCAACAGGTTCAAATCTCTTAAACCTAATAAAACTTTTTTATGCAGTGTAAGTCCCTTCACTTTTTAGACGTCTGATAGCAAGGTAGATTATACTTAATGCTGTAACTGAAATGTTATTGAATTGTGATTGCAAATTGGAAAACATGATGAACAGATGAATTTCCTTTCGAATTTTGTCGCTTGGAACCCTCTTTATTATTCGCATCATTGCATGTCTTAAGTACAATACTAAATTAAAAAATAGATTTTATAAAAATAAACACATTTAAGAAAGATATGCAAAACTCCCTTGCAAAACTATTGGTGTATTTTGAAATTAAAAAGCAGAATGGTCTGTGTTAATAGGCAAATTTCCCCCTATTCTTATTTATTCAAATTCTCCCCTGTCTTCTTTCTTATTCTGTATACATGTCAATTGCACTGGTATTTTTTTTCAAATATTATTAAAAATGTTCTTACATTTAAATGCAGTTTAAGCTCATCTGAGCAGGAACACATGGGTGCGGGAGGCATGAGTCACTTTCCTGATATGTATATATATATATATGAAACTGCTGTTTCCAGTTGTGAAATAATTTCACACAAATGGGCCTTTTGGGACCTCTATAAAGCCTGTAGAAAATTATTTTTTGTTATAAACAGGGTGACAGGGGTAATTGTCAACTTTTCCATATTTGTTAATATGGGAAACTTTTAAAAGTTTCGGGTCAGAACAGCAGGGCAATTTTAAGACCAATTTACATAACTGTCTACAATTATTGTTCAGCTTATTCCTTTTCATTTCTGAAATCATGGGGGGGGGGGGTGGGGGGGTCATAACCTTATATTCACCAGTCCTAATATTACATGTCTCATTAACATTTTCCTTCAGAAGGGCTCTCATGTTATTCTGAGGAAAGGCACATTTTTTATTATATGAAGCATGTGTTGCCAGATCATTTACCTTGTGTTTTAATGTATAGACAGTTACTACAAAATTAATGCGAACTAAAAAAATCTTTCATCATTATACATTATGTTATATATGGTGGAACTTATAGAACTAAAACATTGACCATTGATTACTTTCCCAGGTATTGATATTGAGTTAATTTAATATTAACTAGAAAAAAAGTATATTCCAAGTGGCAGACTTTTATTTCATAAAAAAAATTGTTGTCTGCATTTCAGATATTTTCTCTACAGATCCCTCACAGTAACAAACCGATATTATCAACACATATAAATGCATATTTCAGATGGGTACTACAAAGTCAATGGTTATCATGATGACCAGCTTTTATTTTAATGAGAAAGAAACAAATATTTGCAGCTGGACTAGCTGTCACCACAGTTCAATGATTTAGGAAAGGATGAACATTTCTTACAGATCTATATATGAACATGGGTGAATGTTCTTTTAAAAAGTATTTGTAATTTATACTAGATAAGTTACCAAATCTCATAGACTAGCCACTAGAACTGATACTTAAGAATTTGGTCCAAAAAATTCAACCTTTGTCAGTTTTCATACTTTGATGTAATAGTGTCAGATGCCATCTAAATGTAGTGATTTCATAGACTAGCCAAAAGACTGATAAGTTAAAGAAATTTGTCCAAAAAATTTCAACCGTTGCCATTTTTCTTATTGGATGTAATAGGGTCAAGCCATCTGAATTTAGTGATTTCATAGTCTACCACTAGACGATAATTAAGAATTTGCCAAAAAAATTCAACCTTTGTCATTTTTCTTACTTTGATGTAATAGTGGTCAAGCCAGTCTAACTAGGATTTTCATAGATTAGCCACTAGACTGATAATTAAGAATTTGTCCAAAAAATTCAACCTTTTGTCATTTTTCTTACTTTGATGTAATAGTGTCAATGCCAGTCTAACGTAGTGGATTCCATAGACTAGCCACTAGACTGATAATTAAGAATTTTGTCCAAAAAATTCAACCTTGTCATTTTTCTTACTTTGATGTTAAAGTGTCAGATGTCAGTCTAATTTAGTGATTTCATAGACTAGCCACTAGACCGGATAAGTAAGAATTTTGTCCAAAAAAATTCAACTTTTGTCATTTTTTCTTACTTTGATTGTTATAGTGTCAATGCCCAGTCCTATTTTAGTGATTTCATAGACAGCCACTTGACTGATAATTATGAATTTGTCCAAAAATTCAACTTTGTCATTTTTCTACTTTGATGTAATAATGTCAGATGCCTGGCTAATTTTAGTGATTTCATAACTAGCCACTTGACTGATAAGTAAGAATTGTCCCCAAAATTCAACCTTTGTCATTTTTCTTACTTTGGATGTAATATTGTCAGATGCCAGTCCTAATTTAGTGATTTTGTTTTGGAGACATTACGTTTAATGTAACACAGGATGAACTAGCTATTTCACAATTTTAAAAATATTTTTTTTTAAAATATAATCTAGGGCTAGTCTACAGATAACATGTGTTTACTGGCAACATGCCATGAGTGCATTATATAACATGATAGATTTTTAGTGTCAGTAGTACAGATACCGGTATGTTAATAAGGAAAAGTATGACAATAGGATTTGGAGAAAAAAAACTTGCCCATATTCATCAAAAGCGTAAGACTTTAAAATCATTCTAATGTTAAGATTTAGAGAGTAAAATACTTAAAGGTTGTAAAGCAGTTAAGTGTTTTCATTAATTTATGTTTGTATGGTGACAATTGACATAAAATATTTTTGATACGGCTAAATTTTCCTCTTGTAAGGAATCTTGAGATCTTTATGAATATCGAAACCTTTTGTCTTTGAACGTGGAATACTTACAAAATGTAGGTACAGTGTATGTAAGAAACTGAGTCTTTTTATTTGCTTTTTATAACATGGTATGTTTTTTTTTTTACCTCTGGGATTTAATCATCTTTGCACGATTGATTTTTTCTAATAGTAATCTAAAAAATTAAATACATCCAGTTAAGACAATGAAATAGAAGAACTCAACACTTGCACCATGGAAGTACTTCTTATTGGATAGAGAACTTTTCAAGGTCATGATATTTGGTAAGGTTTTAATATCAATATTTTGTTTTGCCTTTTTTAACACATATAAGGGCTGTGAGCTGCATAGGTGGATTATCTATCATACACAATGTTACTCGACTACTCAACCGGCGTAAGGCATGTTAAAAAAGGGGGGGGGGACACACAAAAAAAAAAAAACAAGTTTTTAATTTCCTAAGTTAAATATCTTTTAGCTTCTAAGATATCTGTAGCACATGTTTGACAAGGGACACTGTCCAGCATATTCAGAGGGATTCCCGTTTTTTTTATGCCCCCAGCACTACGATGCAGGAGGCATATAGTGGATCGTCCTGTCCGTCCGTCCGTCCGGACGAGGTTTAACCAAATCATGGACATAGGAAAATATTATGAAAATCGCTTCTCAAACACCAGAAGTCATAGAGCTTAGATATTTGACATGTAGTATTGCCCTATGACCTCTACTAAAGTGGTTATATAATTGACCCGGGGGTCAAAATTGACCCTGCCCTAGGGGTCACTTGATTTTATATAGATAATATTCAAAAAATTTCTAAAAATAAACCAGGATGGCCTGAGAGCCTATATATTTCACTGTAGCATTGCCTAGTGAACCTCACAAAATTGTGTTCAAAGCATTCCTTGGGTCAAATGAACGCCGCCCAGGTGACTTGATTTTACATAGGAAAATCTTCAAAAAATTTTCTAAAAATAAACCAGAAGGCCCTAGAGCCTAGATATTCACTGTAGCATTGCCTAGTAGACCTCGACAAATTTGGTCAAATCTTTGTCCCCCGGTCAAAATTGACCCCCGCCCTAGAGGTCCACATGATTTTAACATAGGAAAAGCTTCCAAAAAATTTATATAAAATTAAACCAAGGGCTTAGATCTTAGACATTTACATGTAGCATTGCCTAGTAGACTTTTACAAAATTTATTCAAATCAGACCCCGCCCCATGGGGTTACTTGATTGTACATAGAAAAATCTTCAAAATTTTCTAAAAATAAACCATAAGGCTAGAGCTTAGAATTTACATGTAGCATTGCCTAGTGGACCCTCTACAAAAAGTTTTCAAATCTTGTTTTTTTAAGAACTTTAAGAAAATTTCAACTATATTTGCTCATAATTCTTTTTGATGCTTTTATTATGATTTTTTGACCCTTGAAGACTTGTCCTAAATGCAATATAACAGGTGAGCGATATAGGGCCATCATGGCCCTCTTTTTGTTTTTTTGTTGTTGTTTTTTTTTTGCTACATTAAGTGTGAATGTCAGGTGACCTCAATAAAGTACATATTATAGCAAAAGCCGACGTGTTAAAAAGAATGATTTAAAGGAAAATGTTTTTGGATAAAATCAAATTTAGCCTATTTCAGTATGCAATTTATTTGTCATTTTGATACTCAATTAAGTGACATCATTTTTCTATCTATTTTAAGGTCAGACAAGAGCTTTTTGAAGTTGCAGTTGCGTTCCTTGGCGCATCATGCCTGTCCATGGAGTTCTTCCATAGCCAGGTCCGTCCCCCCCCCTATATACATGGTCAAAGAAGATGAATTTTGTTATCAATTGGTGAAATTTGATTTTAGCGAGGACCTTTCATATATGATGAGTATATTCAGCAGATATCTTCAAGTGCACTGTATAGAATCACAGTTTCTAGGAGGTTTCAGTTTAAAGTTAGATTAATTGAAAAATAAAGGGGAAGCTATCAGACTCACCCATGGTATCAACATTGGCATTACACCAGGGTTAAGTTTTTCTTCCAGTCCATAATTTAAAAGGACCTTTTTACAGTATAGAAACTATACAACAGTAAGGTATTCATCATTTTACCATGTTTTAGGCAAGAGTACATAACTCCTCAAGGATTTGACTTAACTATGGCCCTTTGAAACTTTTTGTCACTGTTTATATTAAATAGTCTCTCTACATAGGCAAGAGTTCAAATAACACTGTAGAGTATTGTGGATGAATTATGTCCCTTTTTGGACTTTGAAATTGGGTTCAGTTTTTTGTACAAGTCCACATTTTACAAAACAATTTTGACATATAGCTTTCAACACAAAGTCTGACCATTACAATAAAATAACTTAAAAGAGTTGTTCATACATCATCAATCATCACACCACATCATATTACACAACTGCATAACTCTTGCACAAAATTTAATGAATTGTGCCCCGTTTTGCTTAAAATGTACTTTGTATAGTGTTTTGATACACATTACTTTAATCTCTCATATTACTTTAATATTTTTAAAACAGACTTAGTTATTAGCATTATCTCATCGCGCCGTTGGAGACATTAAACACACAGGGACAGCTCCAGGTTTCTCAGATGTGCCCAGGCTCACTATCCAGAACCGAAATAGTCGAGCATGCTATCGGAGACAATCAGTAGATAACTAGGACAGATTTTATGTCAATTCACCTCCCTTATTTAAAATTGAAATTGGGTACATCAAGCGTAACTAATGAAGATTACTGTTAAGCCATCCAGTTGACTTGGACAGTCAGTGAAAGATACATATTGACTGAATTTATGACAAAAAACCTCCCTTTATTTTTATGTAAATGAATATTATTTAGCAGCTTCTAATGAATTGGTTTGAAAGGCTTTTTTATGTCTTCCCATGGTAAGATATAGTCATGTTAGATAACTCTCTCCTTGATTGAATGTTTATAGATATGAATACTTCTCTTATATATATTGTAAACTTGTACTGTGTATCTTCTACATGCAAGTACCAATCCAGGATTACCTCCCGATTTTATAAATATGGATGTATCTCAGTAAGCATAGAATATGGACTCATTTGAAATGTCATTATTGTCGTTAAGTTGGACAAAGACAATGATTGTAATTATATTGACTGATTATAGTCAAGTTTCATCCTTCGTTTCTTGTTAAAATAGGTGTATCTCTGTACCAGTGAAGATACTGATTTGAAGTGTCATTATGCCATGAGATGGACTCGGACAATCAGGTAGATAACGTTTGACTGAATTTATGACAAATACCTCCCTTTATTTTATGTAAATGAATATATATCTCAGCAGCTCATGAGATTGCTTTAAAATGTTATGTAAGTCTTCCAGGTAAGAATAGTCAATGCCAGTACAAAAATGCTGCATTGAGGCACTAGGACCCTCAAACATGAATCTGGAGATGTGGCCCTGACTAGTAATGTGACCCATAGTCAAAAGGCACGTTTACAAATGAATTTTTTATCCTAATGATATTTAATGGTAGCACTCTCGTCTTAAAGTATTTTTGATTATTAGGAAAACAGTCAGTATGGACAGAACTGGATGAAAAAGTACATATGTTAGAACTTCAAATATGCAACATAAGGTGAATATAGGTAAAATATAATAAATGCTCACCACATGATGTGTGGGTTAGTGGCTTTGATTTGTGTAAATTCGTACATAGGTCTATAACCTTAATCGGCTTAGAATTTTTCCCCTTAAATGATGATTAAGTCTTTAATATGAAATAAATTTGCATCTGTGCTCTATGGCATTATTAGGAAGACACGTTTATTATACATTGTACCAGTTGGTGTTTAGATCCTATAATTTGTTGATTTATTAATAATAAAACATAAAATAAATGTTGAAAGTTTCATAAAAGATCGTTCTTATGAGTCCATTAACTCCCATCCCCCAGTTTAAAACCCATCATTTGTTAAACACTTCTTGATAAATATTTTTTAAAGAGTCCCTAGAGTTTCATACCTGATAAACTATATATTAAATGGTTTTTTTGATTGATCGGGGGTGGGATTTTTTTTTTCTACTTAGATAAAAATATGTTAGACTTCATTGATCCCGAGGTAATATATCGGACGTCATGCTGTAATCTGACGTCATAATTGATGTCATAATTGTCCACTTACCAGTCCATGCGTCAACCGGTGTGTTATCGCAGAATATATAGAGCTTTATTTCCTTGTTTATTTAGTAATCAAGGCGTTTTAGTCCGGTGTTAGATACTGCAGCATCAACCGATGAACCTTGTAAATAGAAAATTAATCAAAAGAAGGCCTCGATTGTTTTCATCTGACATGCACATTGACATTTTTATGCCCCCTCGGAGAAGGGAGGGTTTATTGTTTTGCAGACTCTGCTCTGATGTTGTCATCGGTCGTATGCAATCGGTTTCCAGATGATAACTCAAAAAACTCTTTGAGCCTAGATCATAAAGTTGTAGAGAAGATTGGTCATATATGTCCAATTTAAATATAATATATAGAAAATGAATGAACTATTCTAAAAAGAAAGACAGTTTATTTATATGAAAAAAAAAAAATCCCAAGGTAAATGTGGCTTTGATGCACACCCCCGATTGATGCGCGCCTTGAATACCCAAGTATTTATACCCATTGATGCAGAGAATCATTCCCTGAATATTTTAACTATATCATATTGTTATATATGTCCTAAAGCTAAACCGCCTGTGCGATTATCACTCTATACCGAAACCGGTGATTCTCACGCGGTGTTGTAGAGCCCGTTGTACAAAATGGCTGTCGGTGACCGTCCCCGTATTTCTTTGTCCTACAATAAGTTTGAGTCATTGGATTGATTGTGGGATTTTAAGAAATACTTATCACTATTGTTCACCAATCATAGACGGCGTTGCGTGCAACACCCTGTCAACATTTACGGTCAAGGTCCACACGGAGTTAAAGGGCAAAGACGGCTATTACTGACTTTGTCTGGACAATAACTCGTCATTGAAAGTGGGATTGATAAAATGACCGGCACATGCCACCACATGAGATGGTGTGTCACATGCAACACCGGCGTCAATATCTTAAGGTCAAGGTCACACTTGATTTAATGGTCCAATATTGCTATAAGTGACCTTGTCCGGACAATAACTTTTGTCATTGAATGTGGGATTTTAAAAATTTGCAGAATTCTTCCATCACCATAACGGCGTATCGCGCCGCAAACACCTGTGTCAAGATCGCAAGTTAAGTCACACTTTGGAGTTGTAAAGGCAATTGGGGCGATCATTGACCTTTGTCCGGCCAAAAACTGTCATTGAATGTGGGATTATAAAATAACCTGACACAATTGTTCTATTTGGCACAAATGTTTGTCCAGTGAGACAGAGTTTTTTTCGTGGTGCAACTCCGAGCCTTTTGTCAGCCGACGGACTCGACATCTTGCCCTTGGGCCCAAAAAAAAATCTCGTTTTTTCAAAGTATATATGTCTAACACTAAGACCGCCGTGCGATTATCACGGCTATACCCGGAAACCGGGGGGGGTGTGAGTCACACGACCGTTTTTCAAAGGTTGTGGCTGATGCACACGTCCGATTTGATACGCGCCTGAATATCCAATATTTATACCCGTTTTAAAAGTGCAGAAATCATTCCTGAATAATTTTATTTACCATATATGTACCTGATGTCCTAAAACTAAGACCGTCCGTGTCGATTATCACGGCTAACCCGAAAACCGTGGGAGTCTCACGCCGCCGCTAGTTATCGCAAGATACGGATACCTTAAGACAACTTGTAATATACTTTCATTATTACTTTTTCCCATTTTTTTTTCAAAATATGTGCTTTGATGCCCAAATACGCCGCAAAAAAATGCCTATACCGCCCGGCACTGGGATTATTTTATAATTTTATCAGCTCGTGGTTAAGCATTCAGTCCAATTAGATAAACATAGATTGAATAAAACTAAAACTATTTTAAAAAAGAAAGGCAAATATTTTCAATAAATATCCTTTTTTTTTTTTCAAGGGATGTGGCTTTGATGCTCACTGCCCGAATTGATACGCGCCTGAATACCCAATTATTTATAGCCGTTGAGCAGAAAATCAGTCCTGAATAATTTACTTTAAGCATCATTTTGGTAAATATGTGTAAAACGAAAACCGCCGTGCGATTATCACGGCTATAACCCGAAACCGTGTGATTTCTCACGCGCCGAGTAATTATCACAAATATACGGAAACCTTTTAAGAGAAATTTTAAGATGAAATACTTTTATTAAATTTTCCATTTTTTTAACATATGTTGCTTGGTGCTCACACCCAGGGGGTTTTTTTTCTTTCACACCTGAAATATTAAAAAAATTACGCCATTAAATGCTGGAATCAATTCTTGAAAAAAATTATACATCGTACTCGTTTCTATACATGTCTTAAACCAGGAAGTCTAATACGTATCATTAGTTTCAACTTTAGACTAACACGTCCTTTAATATTAACGGCCACACCCGAACCGCAAAAAGGCTAATAACCGCTTCTGTCTTGTTTCTTTTAAGAATCAACTCGTTAAACATTTGATTTTAATGTACTACACGGAAAAAATCACTTCGAAATTAATTCCACAGGATGCTCTGTTACCACGCAGATAATTGCTCAATACAGAATAATTATTTTCTTTAAATAGAAATAAATATATTTTCATCAAAATGTTATTACATTTTAGTGTGCACCCTTGCGATGGCCTCAAGCCACGCACTGGAAAATAAAGTTTTAAAAATAGACGCAGAAGCCATTCTGAATCATTTTTGCATTATAAAGGTATATCATATATACGCCGCCCGCATAGACATTTATCGTAGTATACTCCTCACTAGCCGCCCCTGGATTTTTTAAAGTTCGTATCAGTTTCTAGCCGCCCCTGGATTATTAAAGATTGTATCAGTTCATAATATTCGGTTTAAAGTAAATGTACGGAGAAGTATTAACAATTTAACACTACTCTAAAAAGGTCTGAATCATTTTGTTTATGAAAAACAAAAAAAAAAAAAAGAAAACAAAAAAACTTTCCTTTTTCTTAAAACTATGTTGCTTTTATGCACACACCGAGTTGCTACGCACCTGAATATTAAATATCATTCTTGATAATCTTGTACGTGGTTTTTGTATATATGTCTAAAACTAACAACACCCGTATATTTTAACATACGCTGTACGTCATATTTCTCTATCAAAAAGGCGTCAGTTATAATCCGCCCCTGGTTTCTATAAAGCTCATCATTAAACATTTACACAAACATATTTATAATTGATTTCGAAGATAGGTAGATTTCATTATTTCTTTCAAAAAAGGAGGGCATGCAATGCTATACTTATGTTTCCACGCACATAAATAGTCCGCTTATACAGAATATAATTGTTTCCCTTAAATAAACATTTTACCAAAATATTATTATATTTTAGTATGCACGCACGTGTTTTCCTAATCATTGTCCGCCCCCGGATTCCTAGTATTCATATCAGTCCAATTCAATAAAATATTGAAACTATTCTAAAAAGAAAGACTTGATTATATTTATGAAAATAAATCCCATTTTTTTCAAAGTATGTGGCTTTGATGCACAACCCCGAATTGATACGCTCCTGAACACCGAATTATTTTATACCCATTGATGCAGAAATCATTCCTGAATAATTTTATGTATCATACTGGTATATATATCTAAAGCTAAGACCGCCCGTGCGATTATCACGGCTATACCCGGAACCGTGCGATTCTCACGCCGCCGCGTAATTATCACACGCGTGGTAATATTACCACGCGTGTGATATTCACGCGACACCGGTATAGGATAAATATTGGCGCAATAACATCTGTAAAATATTGTATCTAACACATTAAAAGTATATTTGAAATGAATGAAAGGAAACATATCTACTACCAGATTTTTTTTAGAGCATCTTTTATTTTTCTCTCCTGAAAAGTAAGATTTTTAAGAACGACATATGTCTAGTCCATATGTGTAGTCTTCCGGTAAGGTAAGTATTTAGATCCACGGGTGAAACAGTTGTCTTCTTTAAGATATGTCAGAAGGAATCGGTCCTGTATTTCTGCATCATGTTTGTGCGTTTTCTGTGGAAAGTAAATTTTGTCATTTCTGCAAAGAATATTATTTAGACAGAATAAGGATTACTCTATTCTGTCTCGGTGTACCTTTAAAACATTAAAACACACTTAGGCTAGTAGCCATAATTTTTTTAATAGTGTTGTAAAACAGCGTTCATTGTTGTCTCACTTAGTTGACTTTGACAGTACAGCGATATAAAGCATGGACAATGATAAACTTTTTGCAGCTGAAATGCTTTATTTAATTTTAATTTAAAAGAATACAAATCTTAAAATTTTTAGATATTAGAAAACAATTCAACTGCAATAAATGTAGGACTGCGTAGTAACAAAATGGGTGCCAATAATCAATCTGTGAAACGTTATTAATCATGTCATTACACATTGACCTTGTTATTTGTCTAAGTGGTATTGACCGAAGGTCTAGTGCAAAAAGAATCATCGGAGGACAAATGGCATGGCCAATATGAAATCTCTCGATTAATGACAATTTAATTAGTGAGCTTTACAACATTAGCTGGAGAACAAACTTATCATTATATTTAATCAAAGGCACGCCATATCGTGATATTTCAAAACAACGGTAATGGCGTCATTATAAAATTCAACGTGAGTGACGTGTTCGTATTTAGCCGCGCATTTAAAGATAAAACACAATGCAATAATTCCATTTTAACCCTGTTTGTTTTCTTATTTGCCCTGTTTTCTCGTATTAGCCCTGAATTTCTCACATTCGCTTTGATGTGCTTTGCATTAGCTCTTCTTTTCCATATTTGAAAGTGTATGTGGCATTGTAAAGTTGAATAATGACATGTAATGCATGATATCTTTACACTCACTTTCATGTTTTATAAAAACAGGAACAAAACTTTTATTTTCGTATTTATTTAACAACACTAGTGCAATTATATAAAGGAAGACCACTTCCACGAGATTGCACGTACCATCTGAAATCATTCATGGAAAAAAAAAAACATTAACAAGATGGGATTGTTAAAAATATGTTTCAGATATTCATGATATTTTCAAACTGGCACCAACATTTTAAAATCACCATTAAAGTTTAGCTATTTTTGACAGTATACATAACAATTTAGTCGAACTGACTGTAAGATCTTTTCCTTGCCCTGATTATCATTTTTATTCCGACGGAAGGCGAATCACAATTAAACGTGTGCAGGTCTTATTTGCTGTTCTATTTAGACTGTAAACAAATCGTTATTCTGATATTTATTTTTATTCCCTTACACTAACGGAAAGCAAATCACGTATTTCTCTAGCACGCTTTGTGAAAATGAATGTAAATATGAGGACTAAATGCTATTTTTGTGCGTTTAGACGGATATATAATATAAATAACATCGGGATTTCTTGCAAACCATCCGAGAATAGTGCTTTGCAAGAAGTTCCAATTAGGTTTGTACCTGTATGAACACACAAACTAGCACTTAATTCTTAAATAAACATGATAAGAAATGTTAAGGTGTCAACTTAAAGTGGTCAGCCTTGCAAAATAATGCTTTGCCAAGATTCAAAGTGTGAAGGTATTTAGATAATATCCTAAAACTGTCACCACATTTGCATAATGATTTGTTTCCTAGCAAATAGGCTATTTGTCACTTGCAGTAATAATACAAAATCATAATGATCGAAAGGTGAATTAGGCATCTACATGACTGACAAGACTTTTTAATTGTTTTTATTGACTCACAAACACTAACACAATTTAAAGTAGCAGAAATGAATATTGATTTCCTTGTATTCTATACGCCTCTTAGCATCACTTAGACAAAGGATTATAAAAAATGACCAATGAATTTCTCATGTACCTTATCAAGTATTTTAATGGAGCTGGAGAATTGCGTCTTACATCTCGTGATGTAAACAAGAGGGTCAAGATGGCCCTAGGTCGCTCACCTGAGAAACACACCATAGTTTTTGACCCCAGATGACCCAGATTTCATCAAGGCTATCATTCTGACCAAAATTCATGAAGATCAATTGAAAAAAAAACAGCCTCTATCGCATACACAAGGTTTTTCTTTGATTTGACCTAGTGACCTAGTTTTTGACCCCAGACTACCCATATTCAAACTTGACCTAGATTTCATCAAGGCAACCATTCTGACAAAATTTCATGAAGATCAGTAGAAAAAATTTAGCCTCCATCGCATACACAATGTTTTTTTTATTTGACCTAGTGACCTACTTTTTAACCCCAGATGACCCATATTCGAACTTGACCTAGATTTTGTCAAGGCGATCATTCTGACCAAATTTCATGAAAATCAATTGAAAAATACAGCCTCTATCGCATACACAAAATTTTTCTTTGATTTGAACTAGTGACCTACTTTTTGATCCTAGATAATCCATATTCAAATTTGACCTAGATTTCATCAAGGCAATCATTCTGATCTAATTTCAGGAAGATCAATTGGAAAATATAGCCTCTATTGCATACACAATGTTTTTCTTTGATTTGACCTAGTGACCTAATTTTTGACCCCAATTGACCCATTTTCGAACTCAGCCTAGATTTCATTAAGGATATCATTTTGACCTAATTTCAGGAAGATCAATTGAAAAATACAGCCTCTATTGCATATACAAACTTTTCCTTTGATTTAACCTAGTGACCTACTTTTGGACCCCAGATAACCCATATTCGAACTTGACTTAGATTTTATTCAGGCAATAATTCTGACCAAAATTCATGAAGATTATTTGAAAAATACAGCCTCTACCGCGTACACAAGGTTTTTCTTTGATTTGACCTAGTGACCTAGTTTTTGATCCCAGATGACCCGTTTTCGAACTCGGTCTAGATTTTATCAAGATAATTATTCTGACCGAAACCGATGACGATTGATTGAAAAATGCAGCCTCTACCGCATACACAAGGGTTTTCTTTGATTTGACCGAGTAACCTACTTTTTGACCCCAGATGATCCATTTTCAAACTCGGCTTAGATTTTATCAAGGTTATTATTCTGACCAAATTTCATGAAAATAAGTTGAAAAATACAGCCACTATCGCATACACAAGCTAAATGTTGACAGACGACGGACAGACATACTACAGACAGACGCCGGACGCCGGACATCGAGTGATCAGAAAAAACTCACCTGAGCATTGCTAATAACATCGTAACAAACTTTTATGCAATAGATTTGTATAGTATTTTTTTTTTTTTGTTTTTTTTTTTATTTTCCACGTAGAAACGAACAAAAATTAAATATTCTTGGTTCCTTATTATAGTATATTTTGTATTAAAAACAACTTTTGAAATACCAATTACAATATTAAGTTGTGCTGAAGATAATAAGAAAAAATCGTAAATATAACGTAACCCTTTGACGTCATTCCAGTTTAAGGACGTGAATTTCCCGCGCTTTGTTCAAATATGCTGCTGTCATAAAATAACACTTTGAAGAAATTTATTTCTTTTGTTTTGATTGTAATATTCTTGTAGCTTTGCTGCCATGTAAACAGTTATCCTTGAGCCCGATATTCCCATCTGCATCTTCTAGTGTTGAAAAAACGATCACTGTCTCGAACCAAATACCCCACTTTTCCTTTTTATTAACTTTGTAATTACTAAGTAGCGAAATATCTTTCTTATTTTCAAAAGTTTTGTCAATATGTAGCAGAGCTCCTTTTAGAACAATGTAATGTGAGAAGATCTTTATTTATAATTGAAAAGATACTTGCTAAGACATATTCTAGAACAGAATAGAACATTCAAAAGTGTTTAGATTTTAGAAAGAGTTTCTAAAAATAACACTAAGACATTAGACCTGCACGAAATTTTCAATGTTGTGCTTAACATTATAAATATTGTCAGCCTTGGTGACAAACTTCAAAAAGCAAACATTTTATCTGTAACAGAGCGTTGTTTGGTTTTAATTGTACGACGCCAGAATTTTCATCAATATTGATATTTATACAGATTACGATTTAGATAATATGCCTTAGATAAATTTTATCACGCCTTCTCTGAAATGTGTTTTAATTACAGCTTTCTCCCTCTAAATAAATAAACATGAACCCAGATGGCGGTAATAAGATACCTGCATTAATCACATGAAAATATAACTAGAATCCATTACTTCAGTTTATGATTAATTTGCTTATTTTCGGTGTAGTAAACATTTCAAAATTGGTCTGATCAGTTTTGAAAGGAAATAGAAGCTTTTCGACAAATCATTAAGTTGATTTAGCATTTATGCGTTTTATGCTAATATAATGGTTATTTCCTGTTACAGCAGCTGTACGTACCGTCCTTCGGGATACATTGGTGCCAACCAGTGGCATTATGCAGAGATAATAACATGGAAAAGCCATTCAAAACATTGAGATATTTCCAACATAAATAGCGGTTTAACCCTTTGCTGTATTTAAACAATGACAATGTTTTGTATTTTTCGAGATACGCCAAACATGTACTTGTCACATAACCATAAATATAGCAGGCTGTTTCAGTTTTATTTTTCATATATTATTAAATCTCCATCATACGGGCTCATGCAACAACATGTTTTTGTTCTCTCGCAAAAAATGGTGTGTTAGCTTTATGTCCAAAAATCCCGTTGGGTCAAACACTGTTTACATTCTAGATTGTCTAAATACATCATTTTTATCAAAATATCATCGCGTGCATGATATTTCAAAGCAATGTACGCGCAATATTTTATCAGAGTAATACAGTTACCATGCGCCATCTGTCATATCTTGACTGTTCTTATGATATTTCCCCCAGATAGACCAACGTAGAATAATACGATTGTCTTCACAGGAACAGGGTGTAATTTCAACTAAATTGATTTTATTTCCCATCGGTTGCAACATTTTATGACATTCCTGATAACCAGGGGGAACGATCAATTTCAAAGCCGCTGCCCTTGACTACACTGTAGGTCACAATTCCTTGTTTTAATAGCAAATTACAAGTCTGTCTAGACAAATTAACAAATATGCGTAATACTATACAGAATTAAATATTTACTTTGCCAGTTCTGCAAAGCTATTAACGTTTCTGTGCCTTTGTGCGTCTCAAAATTATTCCAGGAATAAATTATTTTTTCTGAAACTGATTTATTATTTATAAACTATCACAAAATATGTTCTGTCACGTGCAATCGCGTGCAATTTATATAAAGTATGGTGCTTTTCATCTTCACTTTGCATGTGAATTGACAGGATTTGTACCAGTATCATACACCAACTAATTTGCTCACTAAGATTTTGGCATATAAATAATCTCCTGAAAGTCATTTGAAAATAAAAAGTACCATGATATGTGCAAATTAACCTCTTAATTAAAATTTATGCTAATTGTGCAAACAAAAATGCTCTTTAATCATCAGCTTTCAAAATACTAATATAGTTAACTAGAGAAAAGAAAAAACATGTCTCCCACCATGCACACTACAAAAAAGTTGTAAAATGCCACAAGTTAAGGGTAATTACTCTAAAGAAAGTAACGGTCCATAACAAACTAACGACATACATATCATTGCGTTGCTATGTTAACTCTAGTGAAGTTTGGTGGAATTCCAACCAGTACTTTATTATAATAATAAGAGAAGTATCACACAATTAACAAATCAAGGGTCATGACTCCACTGAAAATCATTTAACCAGAACATGACGATAATATGCACAACTACGATTGACACTGATCATTTTTAAAGTTTGGTGTAATTCAGCCTAATGGAATACTAATAACAGCAAATTACGTAGACATTTAAAAAAAATATGATTAAAAGCCATAACTCTGTTGAAAATCACTGAATCAGAATATGCTGATGACAAAACATTGGTGGAAATCCGCCCTATTATATAACGAAAGTAACTAAAACATAAAAAACATTTGACGGACCAAGGGCCATTATTCCACTAAAATTAATGAAATAGAATATGCCGACAATAATTATGCATAATGACTCCTTGGCACTGATCACCCATGTATTGGAAATCCGCCCAATAATATAAGCGAATAGGCCAAAACATCATCAAGTTTGATGTATCAAGGACAATAATTTTGATAAAAATCATCCAACCGGAAAATACCGACGATTTTCACAACTAGGCTTTGCAGTGATTAGACAAACTTTGTGACAGACAGACAGACGGAAGGACTAATAGCACTAAATCAATATGTCTTCCTTACTACAGACGGGAGACATATTAAGCTATCTGTAAAAATCGGTAGCCTTGTGGTACAGCGCCCGTTTTGAGTGCAGAAGGTCGTAGGCCTGCTTCCTGGCCGCATCATATAATGGATTATAACAGTATTTTCTTTGCATTGTACTAAGCATTAAGGAAATATTTTTATGATTGGGCAGTCCTGTATTAGAAGTGTTTGACTAATTAGGCTATCATGTCACGTGTTTACGACGTGGTGTTTTAGTAAGACAGTACTATTAAGTTTGACTTTTTGCTCACTGCTACAAGTATCCACCATTATTTATATGACTGAACAAATGTTGAAATGACGCTAAACCTGAACACATATCAAGAGTAACGAATAAACGCATAACCCGTAAGACAAAATTAAGACAGGAAAAACAAAACCAGCGAGAATCGATGTTTTAATGCGAACAACTTGCAAAAAAAACAAAAAAACGTAGAATTGTATTCAAAACATAAACGCTTGAAATATACTTTTTCTGAACAATTTAAAGACATTTTCAAGACAGATCAACTAAGGTTAAACTTTAGTATAATTTTGCTTTGACAAATATAATGGTATTGGAACAACATGCATTTTTTCCACAGGCTAACTTGTTAGTTCTTCCGAAATATAGTGATAGGTTGATCCGTTGACAGCAGTTCATATCAATTTAAGTTGGATAGGAGTATACATTTTTCACACAATGTAATGCGCGTCGTTTTTTGAGAAGATCACATTTTTCTCAGATTGAATGTAAAACTCATTAAACATTTAGTCCGTATCGCATTCACTAAGAATTTACAGTTTAAAATATAGGTAAATCGTACATATAGAAGATTTAAGATGAAAATCTTAAAGAACTAATAGAACATCTGCATTTTGATCTAATGAGACAAGATGATATACAGCAAGTATATCACCTGCTCATGAATCACTCAACTGATATATGCATTAGGATTTGAAGTTGAATACATTCCAGCTATAATATCTTTTCAAAACTGGCAACGGTCTTTGATGAATGAAAATATCAAAACATTTTTCTCTTATGAAAAAAATTGTAACATCGCATGTAATAATCACAAATTGTATTTATTTGACGGGAATTTGGTTTTCGTTTTAAATTTGAGTCAGAAAATAAATAAATCATAGACTAAATGAAGTATGCAAATTTGATATCTTTAAACACTCGTGTGCTTGTCCTGAAAGGTCTCCCCGTACTTAGATTAAGTATTGATATAATTTCTGGTTCTTTCAGGATGGAGTCCATTCATTGTATTTATGTTAAAGAATTCCACAAAAGACAGTACTGAGAGTTGTGACGGTGATGCACGTTCCATTGACCTCTCCTGAGTAGACTTAGTCAGACCGAGTCATGACTGCATTCTATGCTGTCAAAGGCACTTCATAAAGATTTCTCAACTGTCACTATATCAGTCCTTAAGTGCTACGTAGCGGCCGTAAAATGTATCCCAAGACTCGGCCTCAACGTTGTTAAAAAATAATTTCTATTCCTTTTTGTGCATAGGTCGAGGAATTGGAATTCGCTACAATTCGGCTTAAGCAGGTTTAAGTTGGTCGTTTGGGGCGTTGCACAAATCATTATCGGTGAACTGAGTCTGCTAGTAGTTAGTTTTTTTTGTTCTATATCATTTAAAAGTATTTTCATATTGAAAATATTTAGGATATACTAGAAACACACCAGCATAAATACTTTTTTGTTTCATATTTAATTAGCAAGTTAAAAAAGAAATTCATGGACACCTCTGTTTACGGATTTTTTGAAACCTTCCTTTTGATTGTTATATTTGAAAAGTGCACCATTTAGAATCTATTCAGCTAAATGTCCTTTCTAAATTACAGGAAGCTTCAATGATATTAAACTTTGGCCCAGTTTGCTTTGCTCTTTTTATGTTTCTGTCGCTTCTTAGAAGGTTTTAATCAATCAATTATCGTTGACGAACGATGTACTTTAAAGACAGAGTAAAGCACTTTCACAAATATTAGTCAATATCTGCTACAAAACAGAAATTCCCAATGACGCGTTGTAGTCAATGGCTTGGTTTTCTAGCATCAAAATTTCTGGAATGTTTACATTTACCAAGGAGGTAAATCGATACAGGCATCATATATTTACATTAAAACTTATCAATACTTATGTTTCCTTCAAAGGAAAGAAAATTGCTAATTCTCACTAAAATTGGCGGTACTTATGTAACTGAACAATCCTTATATGTTGTTGCTATGCAGAAAGTGTCACATTCAAGAACAGGCGATCAAAATAAATTGGATAATGATTAAACACTAATTTAATCATCATTACCTCTAGTATTGTGTATTTCTGTCATTGTATTAAAACTTTGTAAGAAGATCATTTGGAAGCATACATGTAGAATGAAACCAAGCAAAATAATAGCAGACTCGGTTTGTTGAAGTCTGTTCATGAAAAGTAATGGAGTGTGCAATACTCCTCATTTCCCTCCCCTTTCTTCTGTAGCACCGGCTTGAGCAGAATTCTGTTACATCTATAACTAAATTGAATCCATGATTCAAAAAATGACCAGAAAATATGAAAATCAGTGAATCCAAGAGTGATGAGATCACCATGATGGTATTCACCTTTCATGAAATGTTGTAAGGTGTGACTGGTTAATTCAACAAAAACCATAGCATTTAAAAATTGATATTCATTCAAATATCATTTTGATTTATACATTCTAGAAGTTCATAGTTAAATGAGTATCAAATACTGTTTCAAATTTTAAGAATGTTTGCGCTCAGGACAAATGATACAACAAGTGTACACTTACGTTGTGTAGTTTTCTACACATTTGCAGCAGGTAGCAGGTGTGTGATGTTTTAATAATGTCTTTTACTTTAGACTTAGTCTTCAAAACTTCTCAGTTTACGTACAGAGAAATATACATGTCATTTAGTAGATGTGATAGACTGATGATTATCCTTAATCGCAACTAACAAAATGTCTGTCAAAGGTTTAATAGATGCATACGCTCCTTTGGTTCTAGATTTATAATGCCAATAGGTAGGCTCGATGATCGCCTCAAAACGATATACTTTTATAACAGTACTATAAACGATAAATCTCATAACAAAGTTCATGCACTAATTAAAGCGACACAGATGTTGGTGGGCTTTGTGGGTTTTCAAGTATACATCATATTCAGTATCTCAGAGATAGTGTTGACATTAATCTGTCATTCCCCATAGTTTCAACATTAGATATACTATTATAATTGTAAATACATTCGCCTACGTCTTTTCGAAAAGAGATGATAACGATGCTGATAGAACGAAAATGATTTTACTAGGAATTTTGTTTTTCTATCAAATTGGTTTTGTATCATATCGTCACAGTTTTGACAATCTTATGACTTTCCATCCAGCTTCTATGGTGATGTAAGGCCCAATGTGCACCCCTAGGTATTATTCCGATTTCGGGTGAACACCAAGGTTGAACTACAGACCTTTTTGTTAGCAAAAACGATAGCTTCCTTACACGAAGAAATTCTATATCCGAACTGGTTTCGAACAATACTTAATAAGCAGTAAAGTGTATCGACGTCAGCGTCCTCAATCACTTGGTCTTGTAAGCCCTTCGAATCATATGGAAATACAATGTTACAGACAGAAAATGAGCATATTTAGCCCAAGTGTAAGGAAAATTAAATTAAGTAGATAAAACAATAGCATTTTATTCTAATATTTAAAAATACAATGTCAAAGATAGAACAATTACGTGTTAATTAAGACGTCTCGGAATTACAATTTTACAAAGATGACCATAAAACGTACATGTATCTCTTATCATTGCAAAATGAAATGTTACAAAGTGAAATATTGTGGAAATAAAACATTAAGAAGAGAATAATGAGAAAAAACTAGGAAATAATAGGTTACAAAGAGAACACAAATACAGAGTATAGGTACATTTCGCGCCTCCGTGAGAAACCAAATGTAAGAGCTCTGCGACCGGTATGGAACCAGATCAGCCTGCACATCCGGGCTGTCAGAGCCAGATCCATATTATTTGCTTTCCAGTTACATACGAGCGCTAAAATGGATGAACAAACAGTATGGATGTGTACATGTCTGGATCCTTGCTGGTCGCAAAGGTCTAACGTTAGTTTTCGCACAGCGGCGCTCATTTGTAGTTAGCTGAACTATAACATTTAAACTCTTACATTTTGAACATAGATAATTGAAAGCAGTTAAAACGTTATTCTCAATAAATATTTGGTATTATTTTTTTCTAAAACTTGCATACAAAATAGTTTCTGAAAGTTGACACAAGTACAATAATGACACTACTTACAGGATACCTTATTTTAAACGTCAGAAGTACATCTTTAGGATAATGTTCTTATGCTGTGCATCTAAAAGTTTGTCACAATCAGACAAAAACTTGGCATTTATTTGTAAATTATTATTCATACAAAATAGCTCCGTCTCTGTGTAACTGGATACTACATGCTATTCTAGAAAAAAATGAGATATTATTCAAGATTAATTGAGGTTTAACAGCGCCGAATATTATATTCCTTGACATTTTAGACGGTACGAGTTAATGGTCCTTTTTCTAAGCCACAGCAATTCCCATGGCTGTTCTATCTATTTATAGTCAATGATTAAATGTTCTAAGACAAGTCTGGATTGTCAACTAGTTCATATTTAATGACGGCGTTTCTTGTTGTCAAGAAGCATCTCCATTTTCTCGAATAATAGTCAATTACTTCCATCATGCATCAGATGCATCTTTTAAAGGCTACGGTTCATGTAGATAAATAATGCGGGATTGTACTGTGCTCTACTTTTACATGGAACAACACCGAACTTTCTGTATTTTGAAATGTATCAGTTACAAAGGATTGTATAAGGTTTAGAGTAGGAAAATACTAAAACATATCCATGGTCACAGAGCAATGAATATTAGTCACGTACCACTTTTTTGCCGCTTATGCTCTTTTTTACTTGAAATATCCTTTTGTACTTGAAAAGAACAATGTAACCAACCATCAAGATCATTTCCAAAGCTGCATCTACTATCATTCATGGACAGACTCATTCAAACCAAGTCCGCAACGTTCACATTTTTGTCGTATATGGATTTTCTAACCTACCAAATAGAAGACTCGAATGAGCTTAATCTTTGAACTTATTATTGTCTGAAAACAAATAACCAAATTAGTACAGGCATTTTCAGGTACAAAGGCGACGCTATATTGTGCATGTAGACATCTGTTATAGGAGGTAAGTTCAATGTCGCCATATGGCCTGACATGTGTCGACTTGACTCTTAACCTAACAAATACGTAGGTACGTACAATTACGTTGACATAGATCAAATCATTCCTTAAGTTTTATTTATGATTATGTGTGAAAACTTTAGTGCAAGCCTCAGTTTGGTTCTGTTGTTTTAAAAAACGTTGTCATATTGCTGGCGTGGAGTAAAATTTCAGCTTTAAATAAAGAATGATGCAAGATACCAGATAAAAATGATAGAAACATTTCAGCCTGTCTTAAAATATTTGTTAATTTATAAAACAAGTGGAAAATCTTCTGGAAATATATTTTGTACGGTGTGAATTTTGTAATGTCAAGTAACATTTAAATTTAGTTCCAATGTCTCTCTGACCTTTTCACTTGAAATATCATTTCTAGTGATAGAAACACGACCTCCAATGTGGCTTGAATAAATCTTTGACATTCACGCTAATCGTGATATTAACAGCCTAACCTTTAATCGCTATGATTTTATAAACTATATGATCTGACAATGGAACAACTTACAAGTGGAAAATCAGAGCTCAGAATCTGATACAATAAGGGCACGCTCCTAAGTTGAAGTAACGGAGTTGCCCGGTCGATGGGGTAACTAGAAATTCGGAACGAACGACACGTTACAAAGTAATTAATTTTAGAATTAAATATGAATTTGTGAAGATATAGCACAATAATATTTAAGAAATGAAACACAAGTTTACGCCAGGAACGATTCTACGATGTAGAAGTTTTTAAATCGGATTCGGTACTCAAGAAGAAAAAACAAACAATGATCGTTTCTAATTCTTCAATAATTAAATGACGGGGAGAAATATAAATCAGAAATGATGTTAGACATATTGCAATAGTTACCTTTGTTAGTAATAACCACTTACGTGAGTTATTATGAAGGGAAACAAGATGTAGCATAGAACGTTACACGTAAGTATTCCTGTTACGCAAATCAATAAATATTTACACGACGTGTTATCAACATTGCGCAACTCAGGTGTCAGCTACTTACGAAGGAGTATTTAGCATCACCTTGCATTAATAACCAGCTATATGATTATACGTTTCGTTTATTACCGAACTAATTTTTCTCAGGTGTGGAACATCTAGCAATGTAAATATAACACTTAGCTTATTTGCAATTTAAATAAGCAGGCGTAGGTGCAGGCAAATCATTAGATCGGGCCTCTTGGCTCAGCCAGTGGGATTCGGATATTTATTGAACACTTGACAGCACAATCTGTCCTCCGAACAGTATTTGAGGCATGGGCCGGTACCTAGGTAGAACAACAGATTTGCCGTAAGCAAATAGATGGCTTCTTCACATCAAAGGATCTACACCAAAAAATATTTCGAACCCACAACGATATAAACCACTCGGCCACGGAAGCTCCTCAAAGTGAAACATGTAGATAACGAAGCAAAACAAAACAAAACCCTAGTGGGTGCATCCCCTGCACACGCTATTGTTATAACGACACGATCTCCAAAACACAAAATTACATAATTACATCAATTCCTAACCTTTTCCAGACGAAATGCAGAATGAACAACCAAGATTACTATTTGCAAACTATAGGTCACAAACGTTAAAATAGAGAAAAGTGGAAACTTCACAGGTCGCTCAACACGACAAAAACGAAAATGTTGCAGGCTCGGTTTGATTGAGCCTGCTCATGGACGGTAGTGGAAATGCATGCTACCGTCCACGCCCTCTAGCCCCGGGTTGAGCTGAACTCAACATTTACACATGCTAAAAGTACAAAAAAGCAATTTAGAGACATCCGCAGATGTGTTCAAACGGCGGTGAACATGGAACCGTCAATGATACACGTGTTGAAGCGTGTAATTTCATGAAGAGCGGCGTTTGGTCCCCAGATAAAGTAAAGGGTTTGTACCAAACGAGAAAACAATGGGCAGAACTAAACAAACTGGAATTTAGGAAGGGGATATGAGGTTATGGAGCCTGCGTATCACAGGAACTGTCAAAAGACAAAATTAAAAAGCAGGCAATATATCCAAGGGGTGATTAAACAATACCCAAGGCTATGAAAGCGGGAGTTTTGGAACCACCCAGGCCGAAATGGTCATGTTGAGAAACTAAACGGTACCAATAACACGACATAAAAGTCGTGCTGAACGATCTTAGAAGATCGAAATATAACAGCCCTGATTAAGTCATGATCACATACGTTTACTTTCTCTGTACCCAATATTATTCGCCTGCAGTGATAGCTCAAGTTACTGCATTTCCTAATTAAGCTTAATTTATGAGCACATTTCTCAAAAGCCTGCATACACTTCAATTTATTTAGAAGGTGGGATCGTAGTATTTATACACTTTCGATTAAGTCTTATTGCTTTCATATAAAGTGTTACATTCACAATGGTTGTCAATGTTGTAGTTTCTTTCCTTGTTTCGCTCGTATTTTTTTTTTTTTGTGTTGGATTTGGATCTATATTTCAACGGCGTTTCAGATGTATAAGTTTTGGTAGTGTTCCTAGGGTCTGTACCAGTATTACTTGTAGATGCCATCTTTCCTGCATGTTTTGTACTGCCCTATCAACTTCAGGAAACGGTTGCAAGTAAATTTTATAGAGTTACAGTCCTGTAATACTCCACCTAAGCGTATTTAATTATCCAATATTTTTTCATGGCATGTTTCAGGTGATTGGATTTCTACAATTATTGTTTGTACAAGTAATTTGAGACATATTTGAAAATTAAATATTAGTTAATTTTGTCGGAAGCTAGCATTTATGTTTCAGGCATTGTTTCTTTATTTGTTTGAGTAGACCAGCATTGTTGTTACGTCTCTTATTTGTGCAGGAAGAGACTGAGTACACAGACTTCATACATATTGCGTTGCCATATTTCCATTGAAACGATTTGCTTTGCTGTTAGTTTGAAGTCGTGGGCTTTTGAGCTCTAGATATTGAGAAACCAGAATATTTAGATGTTTTAAGAACTCAGATATTGATAAAGATAACAGTTATGCTCCTTGCTTCCAATAGCATTGGCAGCAGTCATTTCTATTTTTCAACAACATTAACCATTATTAGATCATACAGAAGCTCCAGTTCACATTCATGACAGTTTGGTTAAGAGTAAGGAAAATACAAATGAAATAAGATATAATTTACAGTGCAATTTACTGGAAAGATTTCGTGACGGTACATTTGTAGCATGCATTTTAACTTGTATAGAACAGGCTCAATAAAACCAAGCCTACAACATTTATATTTTGTCGTGTTTGGTGATTTGTGGAATTTTCATTAGTTTTTTCATTTTTACTCAAAAATAGTCATACTCATTTCAAAATATTCAAGTTAAACTTTTTGCTAAGTAATATGTTCGAGCTTTTCACACTTTGCCGGTAGTGTTTATTCCATTTTGTATTGCCGAACAAAGTTTCATTAAAAGTTAATCTTGCGTTAATAAGCAATTTAACAAATAACAGGTAGCATAATATTAAGTACATTTACGCTACAACATTGGCCAACAATGCAATAAACAGCATTAACTACCTTCGATCTTAAGATGTTATTCATTATTAGGACTTCAAATACATCAAGTCAATCTTGTTGATGCGACCACGTGTCGTCAACGACCATTTGTCTTTAACGACCACTTTGAATTCCCCCGTACAATTTTACTATTTAAAAATTTGTGCAAAACGACTTTTGTCTAACGCGACCAGCGACCGCCGATTCTCAGCAAATAGACTAATCTCTTTTTTTTGTTAATAGACCGCTAGTTTAACTAGGCCCATATTAAATCATCTTTGCATCAAACACTGCCGCTTATAAATTATGAGAATGTGTTGACACTTACTTCTCGATTGCAAAAGGTGAGAAATGCATTTAAGATCTGATGGGATCCCCACAAGCACTGCATTATTATAAGCGAAATGCCATTATGACCAATCAAATTGATCGACGTTTTTTTAGAATCCGCCCATTTTTTCCAATGAAAACTTGACCTTGATAAATAAGGAAAATCGCATATCCCGTTATACATCAGGGTTAGAAATTAACATTTTTTTGCACTTGAAAATTTTTGCGAGTGTAATAAAATCAACTCGCAATTTATCAACTTTAGTCGCAATTTTGTTCAACCGTTTTGGGCAGGAACAAGGCTCTGTCCTCTATAACACTAATAGTACAAAACACGGGTTCTCCATCAAATAACGTGCGCCCGCATACCGGTAGTTACCGTGTTGCGTAATAAAAATCTAAATAAATCTTTCATACATATTCTAATCTTTATTATAAAGTACTTGCATAAAATGAAGAGTTTTAAACTATAAAATTGATACGAATAACATGTATTTCCATCTACATCCTTACTCTTATCCTACATACACACAGGAAGGTCTAATACGTATAAGTCGTTCCAGATACACCACGACAGCGAAAATTAAGTCTAATATATTATGCCAAATTTCAGTACTTTGTCCTAAGAGACCGTTGTCCTAAGAGATCATCTTTTTGCCTGACCCTTCTGTGGTCTCTTAACACAAGATTGACAGTATTGTATTGTTAGTATACAATATTTATGATATTTTGGCAGAAACTCTCTGTTATTACGCCAGATTAGAAAACTACCTCCCTGTTGCATTCCATAATAGTGGTACGTTTGAATGATCAAGAATTCGGTACATTTACAAATGTATCGTGCTCTTCAAATAAGATTTTGCTTGCAAGTATATTGTTTGTAAAACTTATCGTACAACATTTACTAATTAGATGCAATAAGTGAAATCTAAGTACATAATTTAAACACATGCTCTTTCCCATTGTAGATTGGCACTGTCAATCAAAACATTATCTAACAGCAATTCGTTTCAGTTTACGTTACTTTTGATGTTGTTTGTTCATTTTCAATTGGCATTCTAAATTTTAGCAAAACAAGATATATGACAGGTGATGTGACAAGTGACTTTTAATATTGTTTCGAAAATCAGCTCAGATAATTTTGATGAAGAATGTACGGTTCAAGATATCCATTTCTTGGGAGTTTAATTTCGCGGTTTGTGCCAAAAAGGCTTTATCGTGGAAATATGAATTTGTGATCATATTTCTGACATATTGTTATAATAAAAATAATATGACTTTAAATTTAGTTGTTCTTCGGGGGATTTTTTTATTTTTTCATCTAATTCAATATAGACATTTACGAAAACATGTCATCTACGAATAATAATGATTCAACAAAACTTAAGTTATTTTAACGCTTAAATAGTTTAGACCACCTTATACACTTAATTATCCACCTCGGGTTATGTTCATGGTAGCGTTTAAAATGACTTAATTATTACAATAAGACATATATCGTAAATGAGGCTGTTTACTTAATACTTAAAGTTATCAACATGGTGTCATTAATTAAACGGTAGACATTCCAAAGAGTGTAAGAATCTGACATTGCATTTTCATGCGGATACAATACACATCACACAGAGTGTCTTTTCCATCAGCCATTTCCGCTGTCATTTATGACAGTTTAGGCAGAATTTATCCCACTGTCGTCAGTCAAATTGAAATTTCAAATATTTGCTAATAAAACAATAACCATATATTGATGTTACTTATAGAATATTAACGTGAACTGATGGCTTTGACAAAATGTTTTGTTGTTGTTCTTTTTGTTATTAAACTACATGTATCAGTGTTATCTATTGCACATTGATAGCTAAATATGCCTACTAAGGGAAACTATTTGCTAAATATATTAATTTAGATTGACTGTTACAAGCGCTGTCTTTGTTGTTAACTTTCTTTTTCCAACATCCAAAATGAAACAAGAAGTGATGATTGATTTAATATGCACTGTTTTTTTCGTGAGAAATGAACGAGCAAATAAATGTTGACATTGTTCGTGCAGGCATTGTATGTCATCTCCTTTATTGAATTATGTATTGTCTCATTCTTCGTACAGGCATTGTATTTCACCTCCCTTATTAAATCACGTTTCGTCTGAATGGTAATTAAGAAAGCAAGTCCTTGTTTAATGTTACAGATACAATTAGTCCATGTATTGCCTTCGTAAAGTTTTGGAAACGTCTCGACTATACGTTGAAAATGTCAATGAAATTGTGTATGTGTGACCAACATTTCTTTGAAATGTTTAGACCGGCTTACCTTGTTACTATGCTATGTAAATGTAAACGGTATCCTTGGCAAGATAAAACCCTGAAGTTATTGAAAATTTGAACATGGGTAATTGACATTGTAGATAAACTTCTGATATTGGCAACTAAACCACGAAGATGTAATCACAGATGCATTATTCTACTCTTGGTACTAGTACATATTCCCGATTAAACACGTAAGATTGAATCACAATACAATACATTTAAAAAAATAAATGGTTTCATAAAGACGGTGTGGTAAAACATAAGAACCAGTCAGACATATGTCCCAGGAAGTACAAAGCTTCTATTACTGGAAGTCTCAATGGAAGCGGTTTGTCATCAATTGTTTGGTTTTCTAGCGTTTGTAACATTTTACTATTTGATTTAATAGGATTGAGTAAACAGATTGAAACAGTTTGTTTCCATAGAAGTATAGTTAATGAATTATTTTTTTCTATTCTTAGTTTTACTGCAGGTATTTGATGATAAAAACAAATATAATATTTACGTGAAGAGAATATAACTCCAAACATTCACCTCTGGGCATATTTTTATCCTAAAGCAATCGAGATATTTTTCAGACATTCTAAGCCATTCAAACATTTCTGCTAGTGTATGACGCCAAAATCCAGAAATTGTTCTGTTCCATTCATGTTGAATGAATATTTTTGCAATTAAAGGGCTAAGTTCTAAGGAATTTACAATTTGGACAATAAGGAATGTGTAATTAGATATTGCACAAAAACTAAGTTGTTCACATTGTCACCTTCTACCTTTTAGATTTGTATTTTGTAAAATTTTGTTTGTGTTACATCTTCATGGTGAAACATTATACATATGATAAATAGAGGTTAATACACGACAGAGCCGGGCCGGGAGGTGATAATCCGCCCCGAAAATGAATATGAATTCCGGAAGATTAACACCTCCCGGCCCGGCTCTTGCGTGTATTAATGTTTTTAATACATATGTTTGATTCCATTACTCAAGGGGAGTAATTACAACTCCTGACGCTAGTTTTCAGTGGCAAATAGTTCGGCGGTACATTTGTACTTTTGTCTCAAAGTCATACCCGGAAGCAATATAGGGTCAATTTGGGGGAAATATAAGTGAGTACACTAAACTTATTTTTGCACCTTTAGACAAATTACAGACTTTCTTGACGATAAGGGGCGCAGTCAATTCGTATTTATGTACCTATCAAACGCATCTGATGGTTCTCCATTCTAAAGATGCGAAACATAATCGATAATTTGAGCCTAATTTAAGCCATTCCGTGAAAAAAAAACTGCAGTTTTCTTAGCAACAGATCTATGTTTATGAAAAGCAGTCATAACATTTTCACTGAGTGGAAACCTGCAACTTCGTCGAAATTTTGAAATTGTGTGGAGTGAATCATGCTGTTTTACACCAAATACCCAAACACTGTTGAAACTCGGAGTTTTAGCTCCAATGTAAATATGTGTATGGCCTGTTCCATTTCTAAAAACCAAGCATTGTAATTCTGTGATAAACAACAGTTTAACGTGTAGACCAGTGACAAACCATTATGACTCCAACGTCCGCTCGTCCGCCAAGTTGAAACATGATGACGTTTTACGTAGCCATTGGTTTCTCACGCACGTGTTCACCGGGCGGATTATGATTATGAGTTTTCGGCCCGGGTCGATAAGTGATAATCAGTGCGTGAAAGCAATAACCTGCTGAAAATACATTCATTTTTGTTACTCTATATAGTAACATATGTATTAACAAAAAACTAAAACTCGTATGATATCTATCAGTTAATTGTCAGAAACCAATACTGAACATATGTAACAATTCAAGGTTCAGGCGAGTTTATTATTGACTAGTTCATTAATAATATAAGCTTCTCGTTTAAATTAAGTACCTACATTGAAATAAATATTTGCGAACTTCTTTGATGACATCTAAAAATAACTTCAACTTTAGTGAAGGTCAGTATTTAGATATTTAGGTTGCATTATATTGCTGTAAATAAAGGGTTACATTTATGGACTGTACTAGATTAATGAGTTATAAGCTTATCATTTTCATATCTATAGTAGTATAAGTCAGCCATACGTGTGATTTGAGGTAATCTAATTGGTGTTTGCCTTTTATGAAGCAAAACGTGACTGACACATTTTACAGAAAAACCGCACAAATTTAAAAATCTCGTTTACTTGTTACATTATTTATTTATTGATAAATAATTATTTAATTAAACACTCAGTGTCATAATGAATCACGCGAAATTCAAAATATGATGTCTAGAAATCAAATCAGATACAGTATGTTAGTTTTAATTCTAACACTTGTAAAATTTTCTTTTATATATTAAACAATGAAGGATTTTACCGTGTACTGTCTTGTCGATTTAAACACTTTTTGCAAAATTACCTACATTTTGCTATTCTTCCTAAAACGGATTCCAGATAAGCATCCCTTCCTGGTGTTATTCGAACGTGTAAGAATGGAAATAGATTTTAGTTTTATGTGCTTTGTTGGCAAATAAAACACGAATTCGAGTTCAGGTGCTTAGTACTGCCAACAAAACACGCAAAACAAAAATCTATTTCCCAGTTAGATCATGACATCTGACTATTGGAAATGCAAAGCTAATTACCTGACAATTTATATCTAATGCATTTATCTCAATTTACTTTTGATGCAGTATTAAATATTACTTAGTTTGCAATAATCTTAACAGTTTCAATGAAGTATCAGCTGCATAAATATCAAAGGTCTCTATTACTAAAATATTATAGAGATCGCCGATATTGCATTTAGCAGCTAAAATGTAAATTAATAAATTACACATTTCATAACCGATATCATGAAATATTTACACATTGTTACAACCTGTAGACAACAAACAACAGACATATTTAATTTCACAATTTAAAACTTTAAAAGTCATCATCATGGTATTTGAACAATTAGTATTTACCAAAAACTAAAGGAAGGCAAACTTAGTTTATTTTGCATTTGAAAATTCGCCAAAAATCTTAAATGGAGATGATAATATATAATTTGATTAATGTGTCATTATCTATAACAAAACGTACATCAGATTTAATTATAAAGTTTACATAACTCACATCAAGACAAGGTGGATGTTTTACTTGATTTATAGTTCAAACATCTTTTTTATCCAATGACAAGCCAAGGGTTTTCAAAAATGTAACTAACTTAAATTCATATTATTTCATAACTGAAAACAATGTTCCACTAATCATGAAGTGGTAGAAAATTAATGAGTATTCATTGTTCCACCTATTATGGATTTTCAACATTCAGGGAGGCGGAGCAACTGCCAAAACAGGGACTGCATTCAAGAAATAATATGTCTATATCAATATAAATATCAAATTGTGTTGTTGTTTTTTTCTCTTATCTTTATAATGCAAGCTGTACTTTCGTAGTTCAAGTTTTACCTTTCTGTTCCTTTCAATCTTTGTATTAACTCCACGATTTAAAAACAGCATTGACTTGGAAGTGCACTGATTGTTGCTATTTATATATATATCCAAATGTACCTATTGTTCATTAAATTTAAATGTAAACTGGAGGTCAATTTACCTCTACTGTCTAAAATAAAGCAGAGTGCATAAAGTTAAACCTGCACATTATATTTTCATTGAATAAGAATGTAATATTGTGTTCTTCAAACTACTCGATAAGTGAGTCGTCTACTGTATTTATAATTAGATCTACATCATCCGCATGAGTTTGTGTACAGACAATGTTGACCACACCTCCCAGGGAATTTCAAATTCAAATCTGAAACTTTTTTTCACAAAGTCACCTTTGCCAAATTAAACAGAAACCGAACTTTTAATAAGATGTTTGTAAAAAGTCACTATGTACAAATGTGCAAATTAAAAGAATATCTTTCTACTAATTTAAGGTAAGAAAGGTTCCCTATGTGACACGGAGATGTTGCTGATTGACGAAAAGGGGCGTTTTGCTTTAACTTTAAGTCGGTTATAGATCCACTTATTGACATTCTAATGCATTAAAATTGCATTAGAAAGTCAATAAATGATCTATAACCTATACATATTAGACATTTTTCTCTGTTTTTATATCTGTTAAATAATGGAACGATGGATGTCACACTTCACCCTATTAAAACAGATGGCCTAAGAGTTATCTTTATTTTGTGTAAAGTTTAGCCGTAAATGTTTCAACCATTATTTGGTAATATATTTTGATTAATATTAGGTAACCATCATTCGTATTAATACAAACGTTGATTACAGTCGTTATTAAAGAGAAAAATAACATGTTATATAGTACATGTACGTTTGCTAAATGAAATGTTGCAAAGTGAACAGTAACATCTTTACTCGAACACTGTGACCTTTTCATTCGAAGCTTTTGATAGGAATTGCACTTACTACAGGCACTTATCACACAGACATAGCCTAGCAGAGTAGAAAAGCTGAAAAAATGTCCACTTTTAATTCTTTTAAACATAGCCTAACATTTAATCTAAACTGTTTATTTCATTTTTGTAGGCGTATATGTATTCATGTCTATAATGTTTAATATAATTATTCGGCTTATATACCATACAACAAATTGTTTATTTGATACATCAAAGTGATATTTGTAAATGTTCGGCTGGAACGTAGACGTATGACATTTAACCATCACCATACATCACATATGAAATTGTTTCCGACATGGCACACTACGTATTTGTTCAGATAATGTAGATCCGTTTCAGGGTAACATGACACTATATTATATTCTAAACAAGACTGACACGAGATTCAAGATTGATTGGGCAATATAAGTGTTGTTTATTATATTCGTTTCCATTTAGACAGTATGAATTAGACATCCTATTTCTAGACGATAAATATTTTGTCAGCTATTTTTCAGTCAATAATTACATCCTTTAAAACAACTCTGGCTCGTCAACAAAGAAATTATTTATTAGCGGTTATAATCAGTACGCTCCAGACTATTTAATCGCATTCTTTGTATTATTTTACGAAAACAAGTGTTAAATACCGTAATCGTGCTGTCTGTCGTTTTCGATGTGTGCAATTACAATAAGGTCTATATTCAAATTGTACTTTTCCAAGTTATCTGTTGTTGGGGTTTTATTACCGTTACAATTGATTTCATAAGAGCATGATTGATTACAGTAAAACACAAATGGTCACCAAGCATGAACATTAATTAGGCATGTAATTTATGTTATCCGGGACGATCTGATAAATAACATTGTGTCTTAAATCATTTGTCCTTTATCCCAGATTCGTGTGGAGAAGTTGAACAGTTATTTGCGAGGAACAGGTAAGTACTGTTATGGAATGCAGGCACACTGGCAGTTTAATTGCCCTCAAATACTGTTGAAAAATGGCGCTTAACACAGAACGAACAAACTAACACTTTTTCTTTGACCCTCACAATTGTTACCATATATCATTATCTAATACAAAGAACAATTTTATCAACCATAGTAATTCCAAACATTCCTTCCAATTAGGCGACTTGAGAAAAGTACCTAATGATTTAAAGATTTTAACAAGAAACCGCTAAATGATAGAGGGGACATTTCTAAGAGTAAGGCGTAGTCTAATCGTGTTAATAGTCATGCCTTCGCCTTATTTCCATAATGCCGTAAATCCATTTTTGGAAAAGGTGATATTTTAAGTACCATCAGGTATGTCTCTACCTCTGTATAGTGGTGAATTCATGGCCTTGCTGATCTAACATAAACAGGCTTAATGTTAGGTCAACACTGCTGTAATGTAAAGTAGTAATGGAAGTAGTGTAAAGTCATTGACTCCCAAATCTTTAAACGTGTTTTCCCAAAACTACCGAAAAAGCAAGTTATGGCATTGTGGAAATAAGGCGAAGTACAATTATTTTGTATGCTATATAATTCAGATCAATTTTTAGTAGTTATAATAATATTAAATATAGTATGTAAAATACTATAAATACAGTATATTTCATTTTCATACGAAAAACATTTTCTGCTTTTGCAAACATTGCCATTATTTACAGGCATGGACAACCGTTTTTAATTTAAAATCGCAGCATATATCAATCGTATTTATTTATTTTTTCTGTCGATAACATTTTGAAAGAATAATGCATTAAAACTGGTGGTGCCCAAATGTCGAACAATGCGATTTGGTGACAGGAGCTTTCAGACAGAAGCTGCGAGGTTATGGAATGCCCTCCCATCTGACATAAGAGAGTGCAAGACCTTGCAAAGTTTCAAAAAAGCGCTAAAGACGCATTATTTCATAGAATTCTTTGGGACCTAATATAAACTGATTACCTGATTAGTGATGTAGGTTCCTTGTCGGCCAATCATTTACTTTAATTAAGAACTCTAGTGTGACAGAATAATGTTGGTGGTGTTTTTTTTTTCTGTGGGATGTATCATGGGTGTTCTCCGGACCGTTTAGGTAGGGATTGACTCAATCATCCGGGACGGTTTGCATGCTGTGATACATTTCGCAGACATCATACCGGTTAATTCTGTCTGTTCAAAATGTAAGATATCTTTTGTTCTATTCTGCTCTAACCTGTGTCTTTTACAGGTCAGTTGATGTTTTACGATATTGTATTTTTGTTTCATGTTTTGATCTGCCTATCTTCAATTTATAATGCTTGGTATCTTATTACCGTAATGTAATTTAAAGTTCTTCAAATAGTATAATAGTTCAATTACCATTTTTTATTGAACATTATATAAATGTTTTTATGTAAAGCACTTTTGAACGTATTTTTATATGAAAAGAGTGCTATATAAATGTGGTATATAATAATAATAATAATAAAATGTCAGGTAACAATAAGATTTATTTCCACAATACTTTTAATTGAGAGGTTATCGGTTATTATCCTGCAAAAAGTCATGCCATTGGGTTCGGATTTCTTAAGTGCTACGTTTTATCAAAATTATTTTTATTACAAACTTTCAAAGTATTCCCTCTTTACACAAAACACATTTATGTAACATTTTTACCCAATCTCTAAAAGCAGATAAATAGTCTTCTTTGGTATGTGTTTGATACACTGATAAATGGCGCTCTGGACTTATATTTCTTTCCAGAAAGCATTTACTTAAGCCTTGGAAATAAGGAAAGGTCACAGGGACTCATGTCAGGTGAATAAGGCGAATGGTTTACAACTTCCACCTTTTCAGAAGCCAAAAAAAGATTAACCAACCTCGCACTTGTGAGAGGAGGCGTTGTCGTGTATAAGATGGACTCTTGACCATCCTTGGCTTAGACGTTTCTTATTTAAATTGTTTTCACTTTTTTCAGAGTTCTTGTAGAATCGTCCAGTGACTGAAAGACCAGATGGACAAGACACTTGAACGACTGGCCCACTAGAATTGAAGGAAATGGCGTTCAACATCATTTTCGAACTTATGGTTATCTTGGCAATACAGGGGCGTTTTTGAATTGTTCGCTTCCGTTGCTTATTATCAGCTCTTCTCTGTGGATCAAACATGTGCATCCAGGTTTCGTCACTTGTTAGCAAGTTAGAAATAACCCGATTATCACAGCCCTTGTATGTTTTCAAAAGTTCCAGAGCACATTTAAGGCGTTGTGACATCTTAGTCCCAACTATGACTAACATGATGAAATATGTACAATATTTTACATTGAATCCCATACTTTTATATATAATATGTCAAAGGAATTGTTTACGAGAGAAATTACCACCCTCTACGATGTACACGGCTTCTTATATAACAAGTGCGAGAAAGGGAAGAACACACTTGTATAAACATGATGCTTTACTAAGCGTTATGTTAGATAAACGGGCGTAATGAGAGGGCAGACCGTGTGGCAGAGCTCATCTACCTTTCTTGTAGAGCAACATGTTTTCGATCATCTAGTGCTAGGCCACACAATTTGTATTTACAACGAGTGGTACTTAAAGCATATAGATTTAAATAAAATTGTCGTTAATCAGCTTTCCCAATTTTATATATTTTCAGCTCATATAAAATTATAACGAATTACTATAAATATACCTTAATTGGAGAAGTCGACCCTTTTAGTTTGTATCCGCTTTGGCCTTGGAAAATGTATATTTGCCTTGTTTAACACCCTTAATACGTCACAAGCTACTTTATTATAATGTACATCAAGTTATTTGAAACTGAGACAAACATTTTCACGTTACAAATGATGTATAGGCGTTAATGAAGCTGTTATTTTGACCTTTTAAAACTTGTTAATTACAAAACCTGCTGAAACTATAATTTACTAATGCTGTTAAAACAATTACAATATTTACAATGTATGAACAAAATGTCTATTTTATTTCACAAAACATAATATCATGTTACTGACGTTACCTTTTGCTCTAAATAGAAGTATTCTAAGACTTGTAAGTAGTAGTAAGTACATGAAAGGCTTAACGTGTAATGTTTACACAATTTCCTAAACTTGTGACATGAGGTAAGTGCGGTCTGAATAATTATTGAAAATATATGAACACTCTCAACTATAAGTCACAGAAATATTAACGTGTAATGCCTTTCGAAACATGATCTTACAGGAATGGTTTTGTCGCTCTGCGTTAGTATTAATGCTTAAGCTTCTGTTTTAGCTTAATTAAATCTGACTTTCAATAAAGGCCTAACCAGATTTTACAAACAATTGATAATGACCTACGCAAATTAAAAAAAAAAAACAAGGTTTAATATTGACATGTGACCTTTGAAATGGGTTCGATAATCCCTTGAGATAATTTTATTCAAGAATGTCATCGGTAAAATGTATCTATAAAATGCATAATTAATGAAGTCTGATTAATCACACTGTCATAAATACTGTAAAATTAGTTCAAATTGTTTTGGAAACAAATTCGGTGGTTTATGCTAAAACAACTATATTGTTTGGGCATAAATTGTGGATTTTTACTTGTTCTATACGATTTAAATTCTTGAACAGACGCAACTAAGAAATCCAAGAATTTAATCTTTTATTTTATTATACATAAATGTTTCTTAAATCCTTGAGATTATTGGCTAATATCAGTCATGTATTTAGTTCATGTCAGTGCACCAAAATGTATTTTCTTAATCAGCAGAAACATTGATATGCTACCTATTGATCGAAATTGATCTTCCTAAATTGCTTAGACTTCTCGCTGTGTTAGCTAAGAAAATTGCATCCACGAATTTATTTTTATTTTAACAGTTATCCTCGAGTCGGATATTCCCAAGTGCACTTTCAAGTGTTCAGTAATTGAACACTGTCTTGTACTGAATATCCCACTTTCCGTTTTATTTGCAGTTACTAAGAAACGAAATATTATTCTTTTTTTTCGATAAAAAATGTTTCGTTCATCTGTAAGGGCGTTCCTTTCACAACCGTAACATATATCAAAGTATTGTCAACATAAAATTTTTAATTGAAAAGATACTTGCTTAGACATTTTTCTGAATTAAACACGCCATTCAATTATGTTAATATTTTATTAATAGTTTGTAGACATAACATATAGATATCAATTAGATCTGAAAGACAGTATCCAAGCTGTGCTTAACATTATAAATATTGTCAGTATTGAGTATTTTCAGCCACGGACGACAGACTTCGAAAGAATCAACCTGTCAAAAAGCAAACATTTTTTTTTGTAACAGGGAGATGTTTGTTTTGAATTGTAATACGCCAGAAATTTCAATCAATATTGATCTTTATACAGAATATGGTTTAGACAATAGGTCTGAGACAAAATTTCTTTCGAAATCTCTGAAGAGTGTTCATGACAACTTTATCCTTCTAAATAAATGAGCATGAACCCAGATGACTGTAACAAGATCCCAGCATTAGTCTTTTCCCAAATGAAAATGTAACTAGAATCCGTTACTTGAGTTTTATAATTACTATGCATACTTTCGGTGTAGAAAACTTGTTAAATTTGTTCTGACTATTTTTGAAAGGAAATGGAATCTTAATTTGAATTAGTGTTTATGCGTTTTATGCTAATATAATGTTAACGCATATTTGTTTCATGGTATAGTAACTGCAGCGTTCCTCGGGATACGTTAGTGCCAATCAGTAGCATTATACAGAGAAGCCCTTCCAAATCGTTGAGTATCTTCCAACATAAGTAGCATTTTAATATGTAAACTGCTAAAACAGTTTACTGTATTTTAACAATGACAATGGTTTATATAGTTCGAGAAACGCCTTACATCTATTTGCCACACAACCATGAATAGAGCAGAAGGTTTTATTTTTCATTAAATCTGCATCAGTCTGGCACGTACAACAGCATGTTTTTGTTTTCTCGCAAAAATGATATCATGTTAGTTCTTTTGTCTAAAATTCCGTTGGGTCAAACATTGTTTACATTCTAGATAGTCCAAATTATATCGTTTTCATCAAAACATCATCGCGTGCATGACATTTCAAAACAATGTACGCGCGATATATCATCAGAGTAATACAGTTATCATGTACTATATGTCATATGTTAAGTGTTCTTATAATATGTCTCCCAGATAGACAAACGTATAATAATACGATTGTCTTCACAGAACAGGGTGTAATTTCAACTAAATTGGTTTTAATTCCCACCGGTTGCAAGATTTTGTGACATTTTTGATGACCAGAAGGAATGACGCTGTTCATGGCTACGCTGTAGGTCATAATTACTCGTTCTAATAGAAAATTACAAGTCTGTCGAGACAAATTAAGTATGCGTATGCAGAAATAAATATTTACAGTGCTGTTAACATTCCTGTGCCTCTGTGCGTCTCAAAATTATTTCAGGATTAAGTTCATTTTTATTGATGATTTATGATTTATAAACTATCACAATTTATGTCTTCTCACGTGCAATCGTGTGCAATTTATATAAAGTAGGGTGCTCTTAATCTTAATCTTAAACTTGCATGTGGATTGACAAGATTTTTACCAGTATTATATACCAACTAATTTGGGCGCCAAGAGTTTGGCATATAAATAGTCAAAAGTACCATAATTTGTGAACATTAGCCTCTTAATTAAAATGTATGTTAATTATGCAAACAACAATGCTCTTTAATCGCCAGATTTCAAAATGATGTAGTTACCTAGAGATTGTTTTTCATAAAAATGCATGTCTTCCACAACGCACAACGCAGAAATTGCAAAATGCCACAAGTTAATGGTTATTACTCCACGAATAATATCGGCTCATAATATTCCGACGGTATACACAAGCTGTGTTAACTCTAGTGAAGCTTGGTGGAATTCCAACCAGTGGTTTAGGAGAAGTACCACAAATGACAAATCGACTTCACTGAAAATCATTTAATCAGACACGACGATAATATGCATTACATCAATTAGCACTAATCACTCTTAAGGTTTGGTGAAATTCAGCCTAATGAAAAACAGCAAGTAGTGTAAACACTGTAAAATATGACAGAAACCATAGCTCTGCTGAAAATCATTGAACCGGAACATGCCGATGATATGCATAAAATGCTTGGCACTGTTAATTCGTGTTGGTTTTGGTGGAAATATGTCAAGTGGTGTGAGGGAAGTTGCCAAAATATCATAAAATCTGACAATTACCGGGCCATAACTCCCCGGCAAATCACTGAATCGGAACATGTCGATTATGTGCATAATAAGACTTGACATTAATCAGTCATATAAAATATTGTTAGAAATCCACCCTATTATATAAGGGAAGTGAATACAACATCATAAAATGTGACGAACAAAGGGCAATTACTCCACTGGAAATCAGTAAACAAGAATATACCGACAATATCTGTGCACAATAATGCTTGGCACTGATCACCCCTATAAGGTTGGAAATCCGTCCAATAATATTAGTGAATAGGCCAAAACATCTCAAGTTTGATAAAATAAGGAAAATAATTCCGCTAAAAATCACCGAACTTCACAAGAAGGCTTGGCAATGATTACTCATGATGAGTCTGGTGTAAATCCATTGGATTTGGTGTTGGAAAAGTTGCATGGACAAACTTTGTAAAATACAGACAGACAGACATGTAGACATGTAGACGGAAAGCACTGAATAAATATGCCATACTACTGATGGGAGACATATTAAATCATCTTTACAAATCGGTAGCCTTCTGGTAAAGCGTCCGCTTTGAGTGCGGGAGGTCGCGGAACTGCTTCCTGTCGCATCATATAGTGGTACTAGTATTTTCTTCGCTTGGTGCTCAGTATAAAGAAAGTATTCTAGGACTGGTCAGTCCTGCATCAACTGAGTCTATTAGAAATTAGCTTGTTTTGAGTTCTGTCATTCTAAATGATTTTCGTATCGATAATATTTAGGGACTGGAAGTGCATCAGTATCAGTACTTATTTATTTAATCTTTAATTATTAAGTTTATAAGAACATTCATGGACACCTCTGTATACCATAGATAGACTTGAAATCATTTCCATAAATCTGAAAAATTGCAAAATCACATTCCTTTTGTTGCTTGTATCTTAAAAGTACGCAAATTAGAATCTGTTCAACTTAATGTCATTTTTAGATCACATAAAGCTTCGACGACACTAAACTTTGGCTCAGTTTGCTCTTTATGTGTTCCTGCCGCTTCTTAGAAGGATTTAATCAATCAATTGTCATGGACGAAATATCTACTGGAATACAGAAGTTCCCAATTAAATGAAACAATTACGCTTTGTAGTCATTGGTATGGTTTCCACGCATCAACATTTCTGGAGTGTTTACTTTTACCAAGGTGGTAAACTGATAGAGGCATCTTGTATTTATATAATCGTCAATACTTAAATTACCGTGTCACAGATAGAACAGTTACATGATAAAATTAAAACTTACCTCTTTCGTTGCGACATGAAATTAAATAAAGAGAACTAGAAACATTGTAAAAATAAAACATTACAGACAGAACAATGACATCGCATCTGTTTGAAATAATAGATTACAAAGAGAAAACAAATACTATGTATACCCTATAGAAAATTTATGCGGGATCCCAGTGGAATCCCAGGGGATTCCACCGGGATGTCGAAATCCCGCCGGGAATTCATTCATTCACCGGGATTATTTTTCAAAGAACCGGAATATTAGTGGGATTCCCGTTTCGCATAGCGGAATTCCCGGTACAGTTCCGGGATAATCAGAAAATAAATACCAGGCTGGGATTTTTATGCTGAGACCGGGATATCGGAAATATGAAATTCCGACACATCTAAAATAAAAGAAGTAAATGTGACGTTATACTATTCTAAATACGAATAAAATCTGAAATATCGATTTCTTAGTGTTGTTGTAAAGTCAAAAACTGATATCGGTCTTAAAGTAAATACAGGTATATTTAGTGTTCGATATAAATTGTGAACTAATAATGAAAATCATTTAATCATGCAATTGCCGTAATAGCTGTAGTTTACTTTATTCAATTAACAGTAAATTGAAACTTTTGAATATTCGAAATACCAACAAGAGATGTCAAAGGAGACGGTTCGCTCGACTATATCTATTTATATTTGTACAATGAGACATTTTTGAGGAAACTAGAGCAATAATTAAAATGTGATCAATACAACAAACTTGGAAAACAGTTTAGGTTTAGGTCAAATTCTTTTACTGTTGACGTGCATCAAACCTTTATCCCGAAATTCAAAGTAAACATGGAATAAAATTCATCACCTTTTAGTTTTATGTATCTTAAGCCATGCGAATGATGGTGTATGACACGTATTTTAAGTTCATATAAAACCCGTCTTGCAGAGACAATGCAGCAAAACGTTATTCTGAAATTCTAAGTAAAAGGTAGGACAATCCATGAAATATCTGTGCGAGACATATGCTCCATGTGTCATAAGATGTTGTTGATGATGACTGACAAATCAGTTGAGTAAAAACGGATATTAAGTGAAAATGCACTAAAACATTATTCAAAGTACGGAGGCAGACGTCGACGCCTGGGGGAGTAGTAGTTCGGATATTCTACAAAAAAATACATATTTTTTATGAAATAGTAAGAAAAAAGTCCTTTTAATCCACGTCATGCTTTTCCTTTGTTTACAATAATTCTTTTCTATCATTTTTGATGATAAAACGATTACGATAATTCGGTACATGTATTATAGCAACACATTATCTATAATAAAGGGAAGTAAATGTGCCGCTACTATTTTAAATATAAATAAAATGTAATTGATTATCTCCCATTCTTTCCGGCCTCTTTCTATTTCAGTCAGAACATTGGGAGAGATGCGTGTTGTTTAATGTGTGCCGTCAAAATATTGGTAGATTTACATGCTTAGTGTTATAGACAAGAACTTAGTAGCATAATGTATGTAAATCATCTAATGTGTATATAAATAACTAGGATTTCATAAACAAAAAAAAAACAAACAAAAAAAAAAAAAAAACAAAACAACAACAAAAAACATGCAATTAATTGCCTCGAGATTTTTTATACGTGTTTTAGTTTTGCTATAAATATTTTGTGATATATGAAATAAATGATCAAAAATAGTATTTCAGAAAATATGACCAGAATGAAAAACCATATTTATTTTTTTACTAGTATTATGTACATTTGAGCTATCATTGATAAAAGTTAACAAGAGATGAAACTAAGTGGAAAGTAACACTTTTGCGTGCATATGTTACAAATAGAAGCCAGTGTATGTTACACTTATTTGTTTGTTATTATTTTTAGTTAAAAATGAAATTAATTGGGAATTTGCAGAAGTAACATAAGAATCTGTCTCTCAGAGAAACATTAAATTTTCATTCTTTTCTTGACAACCTGAAGGCTTCTTTAATGCAGACATTATCTGTTTTAGTTTGTAAAAGATTTATTATTATTATTATTATATTAAACATTAAACCAGCATGTGAGGGCAGACATTAATAACTGGGAACGGATACAATGCGCCTTAAGACGGAATGCGCACAAGTTGAAGTTATTGATTTCCGTTTCGACATTTTATTTAATATAATATGCAGCATTTTCCTCATTTATTGCGTATTTTGCTTACCGATGATATTTCTATAACTGATTTCATGAATCGTGATTTCACATCTGTCATACTGTTTTTATAAATTGTTGTTGTTTTTTTCAGTCAACAAGTATCGATATCATTTTTTCACATAACAGTCTTTTGGAAGTTATATCAAACTAACGCTAAAGGGACTTAAGTACAAATTTTAGGCGAATATATAAAGGATTTCGAGCACTGAGGCGTTAAAAATTATTGGTACAAATTTGTTGACATAAAGGTTTTGCAGGAAATGCCCATAAATAACCGAAAATATTGTGCAGAAGGTAGTAAACTTGCAACATTTTTGAAATGCAGAAAATATACATTATTCTTGCATTTTTACTAATATCTAACTATTATCTCGCCATATCATTTTCATGTGTCATACATTACAGTATATGCCAAAAGTTGTGGAAATGTATATCTTGACAAATTTCACCAAAGCTGTCCTGGCGGGTAGCTTTAATGTGACGCTGAAGCGACAAATATGACATTGAGTTTTGAATACAAAGTTTCCTTCTTTGTCTTGTTTCGTGAAAAACCCAGACGTAAGATATTGACAGAAAACTAATTTGATGATTTTTTTTTCTGTTAATTAAACGAATAAAATTATTGTGTCTTCGAATTTATTTTCTTGTAAAATTACATTACGCTACACCTACCACCAAATTAAACGACAGAACAATTCAGTATTTTTTTCTGTCTCTCCTCTTTTTTGTAATTAATATGAGCCTCGCCGTGAAGAAACCAACATAGTGGCTTTGCGACCAGCATGGATCTAGACAAGCCTGCGCATCAGCGCAGTCTGGTCAGGATCCATGCTGTTTGCTTTCAAAGCCTGTTGCAATTAGAGGAACCGTTAGCGAACAGCATGGATCCTGGTCAGACTGTGCAGATGCGCAGACTGTTCTGGATCCATGCTAGTCACAAACGCACTATGTTGTTTTTTTCATGGCGCGGCTAATATGACAAGCTCATTTTTATTCCGTTTTACGTAGAATTTAATCGAATAGTCCTGTTTTACTGTGTAATGGTATTATTCAACGTTAAAATCACGTTAGTCAAGACAGAAATTATTTATCCCGCAAGTTAATCATAAAACATGAAGAATCTCTATCGATGTTCATGACATAGTAAACATTTACAAATTATTTTTTATTTAACAAGTACATGTACCTGTATAAAATTCCATCAAAACCCGCTGTTATCTATGCGTTAAGAAAAAAACTAATAATTTATGCATTTGATAGCATTTAGGTAAGCACATTGTAGGCGAACATATATGCCATGCATTGTTTCTTAAGTAATATTCGAGTTCTAACCGATCAGGCTTTAGAAAATCTTAACGAGGTATACCGTTCTCGGAATTGATGAAGCTAAAACATAGTTAAAATGAAGAATATTCTTTTTAGTATTAGCAAATGACGCGGAATTGTAATCGCCGAAGAAGAATTCCTCGTGTAACTATATAACCATGTATTAAAATATCTAATTTATCTAACTTTATTACATGATTTCGAATATAGCTCATAATCTGAAACGCACCACGGGCAAACTGCATTTAGTGTTTTAATCATCGTGATTTCGACTTTCCACCACCGTAGTTTAGTGTTTTAATCATCGTGATTTCGATTTTCCACCACTGTAGTTTAGTGTTTTAATCATCGTGATTTCGACTTTTCAACGTAGTTTCGTTATCTCGACTATATTGAACATTTTGGTGAAAACATATTTATGAGTCTGCTTAATAACCATGATTATTGACTGAGTAAAATCTGGCTCATAATTATATATTATTTTATCTGTTTGATACAAAGTTAACAAAAATATATATGAATTAATCTGTGCCAAGAAAGACTGAGCAGAATATGAACAACGATTGAAAAAAAAAGATCATCTTGTCGGTAGCCAGACTGACCTTTCCAGTTTTCCTTGATTCTGTGTTTTCCACAAGAAACTGTTAGCGTCACGACTAGACTAGCTCCTAGACACTGATACGTTTGTTTTAAGCTTTATTCTTGAATGTAGCCAGTCTATATCCTGTGTCCAATATCATATAACATTTAATAATACAATCCGTTCTCTATCACCAGCTCAAACATGCAACTCACGTCTTCGTATTTACGAGACATAAGGAAATGTACGAGTACGCGTATATGTGTAGGAGATTTTTTTATATTTTCATTAGCGTCTGAAGTGTCAAAACTCAGAACGTTACAATTTTTAAACATTTATAAGTTCATAAGGATTAGATATGCTCGCATCTTTTATATCACACAAAAGTTACGATATAATTTAGCGACTGCTTTCTAAAATTTCAAAAATCATCACTGGCCTTTAAAACCAAATTCTGCCATCAAAACATGTGTATAATTTCTTGGAGCTGCAACATGCGCTGTAATTATCTTTTAGAATGTATGAACAGAAGCATGGTATTTCTTTATGCAGAAAAAACGGCATAAAATACTAGGAGAAATGCTGTACAACCTTTTTAATAAGTTTGTAAGGAAATAACACCAGTAGGCCTTTGAGTTTTTTTTTCTATAATTCTTATATTTCGCTGCAACCGCTATCAATGTTCAACATATATCCATATACTGCTATAGGAGTCTCAGTATTCATATATCCGTATCGTACTAAACTTGTTATCTGTTATTCACATGTGACATGTATTAGTGATGCATTGATATTATTTTATTTGTTAATTACAATACTTACAGACATGTTGTGCAATGTACGCTCTAAAATATTACGCAAGAAACATGTATAAAGTGAGATTTTTTCGATACCCGATTTCATATTTTATATGCATATCAAATCCACATATCAAACTTACAGGTACGCATGTCAAATTACAAAATCATATGAGCATTTAATTGTAAAAATCACAATTTCATTAAATGCACAAATTGAGCACAATGATTATAATTCAGAATATGCATAAATTGTCAAACATATCTTTGTGTAGATTCGGTAAGGCGTAGAGGTTGCGGGTTGGAAATCCGATGAAAGCGGGAAGGACCGAAGTCCCTACTGCTTTTACAACACGCGAAAACTGGTCAGAAATGATCAACATGATTATATACACTGCGAGAACATTCTTCTTGACATATAAAAACTATTTAGATTTGCTGACTTTAGGAAAATTATCGTAAATGGTGAAATGTTTTCGTCCTTCTACAGGTATACCTACACGAAAAATGTATTTATTTTTAAATACTAAGTAGGGAAAATAAAGAATTCGAAAAAACATTGTCAGAAGTAGAAGTGTGTAAGAGTGAGAAAAGTTGTCGCATTGCCACATACATGTACCAAATATTTTAGTTCTTGTAATAATAGAATGCTCATTTTATAGATAGTGTGCACGTGTGTAGTATTATATAATTTCTGTTTTACTTTTTCTGTACATGTTGTGGAACTGTATTTTGTTGATATCTTACGCATAATCCGCTGGTTTTCATCAAATGATACCCCTGTTCGATAAGAAGAACTGCATGGGCGAATGCCCAGAAAATATCAGTAATATCGATGATAAATGAACGGTTCTTTGATCTTATTTCCATAATAATGAGACATGGCATTATTTTACTTTCTGACTAACACAGATGACAAACGTAGTAAATATACTTGAAATCGAGCGAACCGTTACTTTTCAGGAATACATAGCTCTTTAACATATTGCCGGCATATCTGAAATAGCGCAAATTTTGTAAATTTGTAAACAAGGGTATACTATATATAAAGTCAGCTTACAGGCAGAGCACAATACTGTTAACGTGCAAAGTAGTGAGTTCGATACTTAAACAAGAAAAAAGTTCTCACTTACGATTTGTTATAGACAGTATTTCTGAAGGGTAATTTGTTCTGTACCTTTGGTCCATGTTACGTGTGCATTTCAGGTTAGAGTTGATAAAGAATCCGGAATCACTTTAGGTCAATTGTCCGTCTTTAATATGATTGACATACTGTTCTTAATTATGAAATAATATTACAGCAAACCCATGTTTTATAACGCAAATAGCATGAACATCAATAAAAAGGATAAAAAGGCAATCTGTGACCAGATCTGGATCAATGCCTTTATGAACAGGAAATCGTGATGATGATAATGATGATGATGATGATAACGATGATGACTTTTGTAATAAATATAGGGTGAAATAGTTGATTTGTTAATTTCGATGATAAGTATGAAAATATATCAGCTGTAATATTACTGCTGGTAGCTTTTTAATAATACATGATGGTAAAAGTATCTGTTTTAATGGTGTCTAATTTGTGACATTTTGTTATTTCGTTCTGTCGCACTTATACAACAAACGAAGTTATTGCACTCCGTCTAACGCCTCCACGACAAGCCGCCTCGCCGAACACTACTTAGTTCTACAACTTATATCACTCATTCGCGAAACCTCATTCCTGATGGAATCTATCGCCGCGAGGGTATGAGAGAAGAGGCCAGTTTCCCTTTTATACCCCAGTCACACATACGGCGCCGATAGCTACGTCTAGCCACGGATAGAAACGTAGTAATCCGTATCGATCCGTATCTGAGCCGTATGGATTGATACGGATAACTACATTAAGGTACGGCTCAGGTACGGATCGTTACGGATTACTACGTTTCTATCCGTGGTCAAACGTAGCTGTCCGCGCCGTATGTGTGACTGTGGTATTAAATGTTGAACGTCAAGCAAGGGAGCTACTGTTACCATTTTTACGTCTTTGGTATGACGCAGCCGGGGAACGAACCCAGGACTCCCGCACTCGAAGCGAACGCTTTACCACTGGACCTTTACGACTGAATTGATGATGAAAGCAAAAAGCTACCTGTATTTTCGGTTTTTATTATGCTTACTCACTTACCTTAAAATTGAGAACATCCATGATCAGAGTTGTTAAAACATAATGTTATCAACTGCGTGCAATTTAAATGCAACCATCGCTTTGTTTTTTTTTTTGTTTTTTTGTTTTTTTTTTAATCTATTCTTTCCCTAACAGTTGTATTATTAAATTTTATTATCATTTAGCTTTCGATGAGACTTTTATATTTTATTTAATATCACCTTTTTCATTAATAAACTAAAAGGTTCTTTGAGTATTGTTTTTCTTTCTACAGTATCCAATGTTGATTTAATTGTAAACTTCTATCACAATGTCATGTAATTCAATGATCTAAATTTTTATTCCTGAGCAAAAATGTGTTTTAACAATTTTTATTGTCTCCCTTTTTAAATTGTACTGTAACCTTTTTCTGCTTGCTTCGGAAGTTTTGTGCGTGTATACATTATGCATTTTACAATATTTTTGAATGCCGCAAAGTCTTTTTAAGACGTTTCCGGTACTTTTTACGTTACGTCATTGCATACTGCCTGAAGATATACATGTACAACTGAAAGTGCTTGCAGTGAAAAATTAACATTTTGAAAAGAAAAAAAATCAGAAGAATTATGCTATTTTTACCTGGATATTGAACTTTTGATATCAACATTGATACATATACTATTAAATATATTAACTGAATAAAATAAAGGCATAGTAATACAAATAATTTGGTTGCTGTTTCTATTGTGATATTGTTAACGTGACACGCGGATACTTCATGCATGTGGTTTTTATACATATTCGGTTGCAATCTGCGGTATGAATGAAACAGGGAACTAATATAATTTCATGTTGTTACTATGTGAATTGACCCACGGAAAACTCTTGTTTGAATTATCAAAATATGTCGAACATCAAAACTTAACTTCATATTTTTTTTTAGACAAGCTCCCGTCACTATGTTTATTCTTATGTACATATATCAGTTTTCTTCATTAAGACGGAAGTAACTCCAGAAGGTTGTTTCTACATTGACAGTTTACTGCCCCCGGCTCCAAACATAGGCTTGGTTCAGCCATCAGATAAAATTGTGCAGTTTTAGAGGCTTAAAATTTTCTTATAAAATGTTTCCAGTATTTATAAAAAATAACCTTGCAGTCAGGGAGCCAGGCTATTTTGTTTTCTGCACCTTTATTTACAGCGTTTAAAAATGTTTGATAAAAATTGATCCGTTTTCACCACCTTTGTTTTCTTCTCCATGTATTCTGCAACAGACCCATCTAAACGTCAGTTACGATTGACCAGGTCACTAGTGAGATAACTCATTACTTTGCTTTGTATTAAAAAGTCGTTATCGCCAGGAAACGCCAGTAAATTCTTTGAAATCCGGACAAATACTTCAAAGTCTACAAGAAAGACAAGAGTTGTAAAATGTTTAGTGGACTGCGTGGAAATTTGATCCGTCTGTGTATAGTTGCTTACAGTTTCGTTTCTTGGTTTTCTCGGAGTAGCAGGAACATTGTGGCGTAACAGCAAAAGATAAAAGAATGTACTAGAAATATTTATCTTCCAGTCTATCAAATGTATATTTGGTATCAATCTATTCAGTTGATATAATACGAATCATATAAAATTATTTGTAGATTGCAAAATTAGCTTCCTATAATAGACGCAGACTCGCATGCACAGTTAATATGACATTTCTGATTAAAAATACATATCGAAATAATATCGTTGCGTCAGAAAATCACGAGGCGCAGCGTATAACCGATTCGTATTTTTAATATATGTTAAAACATGGTTCTGCTGTATATTATTTTGGTTAGATGATATATGTAAGCAGTATATCATGGCGCTTGTTTTGCCAAACTATAGAAGGTCTGCGTCACGTCAACTCGTAACTGTATTTTGACAGTGCTAAAATACGGGAAATATACACGTCCCGCGGAATAACTTTGTTGTGTGAAGACATCTAATAAGTTCATTTGCGCGCCTATTTTTTAGTTTGTGTAACACCGTTTTGTCATATCATTTTGGTTCTAAGCCTTCTTTAAAAAGGTAGATCAAATATAGTTGAAATCTTTCTCGGCGCCTGTATGTCACAAAATAATATATCGGCGTGAATTCAGATTTACTTTTTTATAGAATTATCAATGGTTTTTCACACGTCATTTCTTAAGTAAATGATGAGAAGTAAATGATAAAACGCTAAACGCTAAACGTCATATTATTTGTGTTTGCAAATAAATAAAATAATTTTAATGAATGTAAAAACAACCCAGTATGAACTACTTATCAGACACAGTTAGAGAGATAAGGAAGCTAAGGGTTTAATTAATCTCTCGGCATTCATATCTTGTACCATTTGCGGTATTCTTTTTCGAAGCAAAGTGATTGTTAAGTGTGCATATTTATAAGTGCCAGAGCGGGCGAGAGAATCTAGCACTGAGACCCCAAGTTGCTCAAATTGTTTAATGGGGTATTGGGGGAGTTGGGGGTATTAGGGCTGGAGCACCCAGACTTAGTCACCCGCACTGGGAATACGCCATTATAGGTAGTCCTGGAATAACTTTCTGTTTGCTTCTTAAAACGAAATGATTGTATATTAGTGTTTCTCAGTGTTTAGAATGTAAGTCATCGTGGTAAAAGGAATCTGCGTTGCTAAACATCGTTTTATTTATGTGTAAAGTTAAAGATCAGCTTTTAAAAACATCTGAATCACTTTGACTTGTTATACCTTTATTTTTAGTTTTTGTTTCATGTAAATTATCAATATGGTCGTTTCAACCGGGACTATTTATATTTAAAAAATAAATTAAATTAATCACAGTTTGAATTTTGTACACATAGCCTTCAAGGTAGTTTATTTGAAACCATCTTTACGAGGTGAATTGCAACTCAGTTGTTTCATATATGCATACATGTATGCTTTTATTTGTATATCATGACATACCGTTTACAGAACTAAGACTGGAACATGAATTGAATAAATATGCTGACCCAAGCTCCTAAGAATATAAAATATTCAGCCTGTAACATTTTTTTAATTAATTAAATTATCGATCTCGATCGGAAACCTCTAGTACTACCCAATTACCCACATCCAACCCCCATCCCACTCCCTAAATTTCATAGATATTGAATGAGTTGCGAAAACGGATGGCACCTAATCAGACGACACACCTATCTGACCTTTTCTATTTGTTTCAGAATGGACTATATTCCTTTTTGATTATTTAAAAAATAAAAACAATAATACAATTTTCTATGAAAAGAGTTTATTG